>NC_061510.1:124452162-124641803 GCF_022539505.1 Lolium rigidum
TGCGGTAGGAAAAATTTTGTTTTCTATGCAACGAATCCCTACAACCATACTTCAAATTTCATTTATACCTCTTGACCAAAGAGAGATGATAATGCTCTAAGAGCTTTCCTAATTATAAGGGACTTGTTACTACTAGATGAAAGCAAAACCAAACTAAGATGACGAACTAAAAACGATATGATAAACTAAAAAGCGTAAAAAGACTTGATATAACTCCCCCGAGCTTAGTTTGTTGAAGTGGTGTCATCCTTCTCGGCACTCTCCTCCTCATAATGGGCGTCCCACTCCTTGAGTTTCCAAGGATAAGGCCTCCCATTGTCGAACGATGTAGGTGGATCATTGAACTTGGTGAAGGCAGCTTGGGCAATCTTGTTGAAGCGGTCTTCATACTCACAATTCTGGTTTTCCACATCCCACATGACGGCTTGGAACCTAACCAACTGTGTGAGGATGTGAAAGATCTTCTCCTCCATATCCTTGATCCTTGCTTCATACGCTTCAACCTTCTTCTCCATCTCGATGTTCATCAGATGATGGGCATCAAGACTACGGTGGATCACAGTACCATACTGAAGACGGTGTCCTCCAGAATCTCAAGCCTTTCCTCCATGGTGCCCTCGGTCTTCGGGGCCTTCACCTGCTCCATGAGTAGCACCCCTTCCTTGAAGGTCAAGGTCTTCAGCGGAGCCACCACGGAGTTGAGGTAGCGGTTCACCACGCCCATCTCCTTGGAGCCTTCACCCAAGAGATTCGATCCGGAGCTTTACATGATCAAAAAGTTGAATGTTTTTGGACAAGAAAAACAAGTTTTTCTCGAAAAAGCTCGATGCGAGATTAGATCGGTAGAGGGGGTATATATTGATAGTTTTAGGTAATAACAAAGAGTTTTAGTCTAAAATGGGGCGAAAAGGAAGTCCAAGGCGTGACGACCTCGGGTGGCGCGCCCAACAAGTTAGGGCACGCCATCTGGGCTCTTTCGCCCCTTGTGACTCCGTTTCGCCCAAATCTTGAGCGAATCTTTCTTATTTTGCAAAAAAGTAACTATCCTAAATTATAAAAGATTCTGAGATTTCTACGTACCAGATCTCGACTTTTATTGGTTTCCAGTGTCAAGGAAATTTTCAGCGATGATATAGCTTCCGGAGTCCGGAGATGTAACTCTTCCACATTTCCTATGAAATGTTCTCCTTCAATATAATGATTAAGTCATTGTCCATAACAACATGAGGCTTAACTTTGTAATCTCCATGGAGACGGATGGCTCCGGAGCGATACACCTCTTACACAACCAATGGAGCCCGCCATCTCGATGCTAGTTTTCCTGCAGAGAACTTGAAATGAGAAATGAACGATAACACTTGGTCTCCTACTTTGAATTCCTTCCTCTTTATCCCTTTGTCATGCCAAATTTTAACTTTTTTCCTTAAACAATCTAGCACTTTCATAAGCTTCATTTCTCCATTCATCTAATAATTAAGTTTATGTCTAGGATTCTCTTCTCTCTCAAAGTTTTAACATCAAAGTTAAGATCCTTAACGGTCCACCTAGCTTTGTGTTCTAACTCTACAGATAATTAAATGACATGCTTTTCCATAGACCATTCTATAAGGAGACATTCCCATGGGATTTTTAAAAGTAGTTCTATAAGCCCATAATGCTTCATTGATTTTAGTTGGCCAATCTGACATGGACTTATTAACTGTTTTTTCCAATATAAGCTTTAATTCCCTATTGCTCAATTCAACTTGACCACTATTTTATGGGTGATATGGAGATGCTACTCTATGATTAACACCATATTTATCCAAGATTTTTCTAAAACCTTGATGAATAAAGTGAGAACCACCATCGGTAATTAAAAATCTAGATACTCCAAACTTGGGAAGAATGATGTCCTTCAACATCTTCATTGTAGTAGCCTGGTCAGCACTCTTTGTCGGAATGGCTTCCACCCACTTGGTAACATAATCCACTGCAATCAAAATGTGAGTATGCTGCGATTTGGAGGAAGGAAATGTCCCCATAAAGTCAAATCCCCACACATCAAATGGTTCAAGAGGTAGTGTATAATTCATAGGCATTTAATTTCGCTTACCAATATTCCCAACACGTTGACATTTATCACAAGCTTTAACATAAGTAGCTGACTCATGTAAAATGCATGCATGAACTTTGTCCTTTATCATATTGAATTCCCATATATTTGAAACATTTATGATGACAATACCATGTTTTAAATTGATTTATGGGGATTTACCAATGATCCCCTTTATTTGGTTTATAACTCTACACAACACGAAAACCCTATTTTGCGTATTTTTCACTTTCGGAGACCTATACGGAGTCAAATTGACCTGAGATTTTTGGAGCATCACTTTTCAATCGGGAGAAGCATCCTAGGCACTGGAACCACACTTGGAGAGGCATGAGGCACGAAAGACCCCAGGTGGCGCGCCCTACCTTGCTCGGCGCGCCACCCAGGCTCTTTCGTCCATCGATCGTCTGATTGCCCTGATTATTTCGCCCACCGACGTATTTTGACCTAAAAATCACTATATATATGGTACCGAAGAGTTCTTGGGAGGAGAGCGCCGCACAAACACAGAAAAACAAAAATGGAGGATGCTGCAGAGAAGGTTGGAGGGGGGAAACTCCGTTGGGATCACCGCTGGAGGGATCTCCACCTTCTCCAACATCTTCATCATCATCACCATGATCAAGGGAGAGTAGTCCACCTCTGGACTACGGGTTTGTGGCAGTAGCTTGATCTATTTCTCTCATGCTATTCATAGTTCTTAGTTCCATATGAGCTGTCTCACATGATTATGGCTATATTTGTAATACCTATGTGGTGGATTCTTATTCTATGATATTGTGATATGAGATCTGATTATGTGTAAGATGTATTGATAGATGCATATTATGTACCCTGTTCATAAGTTTATGTTATGATCCAACATCTATGCAAGAGCGTGTGTGGGGTGATGTGTGTATTAGATGGAGTAGCATGGTTTCAGTGATTGGATAGTGACAATATGTTCAAGATCTAGTATGGTTTTGCCTTTTATTTTTCTACCTCGCTAGGGATAAAGTGAATGCATGTGCTATGTTCGTCACTTGACAGTAGTGATGATCTTGTTTGTTCAAGGTAGCATATTTGATAATCAAACTTCATGTCAAAGTACTTAGGGCTTTCTATTTTCGTTCCCTCGGGTCCTTAGTTGTACTCGGTTTTCCCCAGCTCCTTAATTTTTCCTCAGTTTTCCCCAAGCCCTTGCCTGAAACCCGTAGAAGGAGCTCGGACGGTAGGATTCCCGTTTAGTTGACCGTTCCGTGCTGTCGTGTGGGGCAGCGTCGCGTGGGGCAGGTAGAAAAGGACCGCGTGAGATAGGACGAGACCGCGTTTGGTTGTACGTGAGCAGGAGCTGGGTTCTGTCTCTCTCGGCCCAAATTGGCATCCTTTTTAAGAGCACCTTTTCCCCTCTTTCTCTCTGTCTTTTTTTACCAAATTATTATCAAATCTAGAGAAGCTACCATTCTGTCTTTCTTCAATTAATTGTGCCTTTTGGCCCTCGTTTTTTGCCCAATATGGAAGCAAATCTAGTACTCCCTCTGGTCCATATTAATAACCTCACCTATCTTGGTTCATATGTACTCCCTACGAGCATGTATATTTGGTTGCCCTTTTCTTTAATTCATCTACTTTAGTTTGCATCTAGTCTAGGTTTTAGTGTGTAGGTTCAATCTTTTTAGTTTGAATGCAGTCCACTCTAAAAACATCTAAACAATCTTATATTTCTAAACGGAGATAATATCTAGTTAAATCTAGAAGCAAATCTCGATGCTAATGTACGATAAATTCACACCGTCGTAATAAATTGAGAAAACAAAGTAGGGACAACAAAGTACAGTAGAATAGGGATAGATAATAGGTAGATAATAAGCTGCATACAGCAGCCAAAATAATACGTAACAAGTTCTTAGGTTCTTCACAGCACCAACATATTAACAACAACAAAATAAAAAGCCGCTTTGCAGCAGCAGCACATGTCCTGGACTCCGCCTACACCATCTGGCTCCTCCTCCAGTTCTTGCTCCCCTGTCCCTTGATCTTGGGCACCTTGGGCTTGATCGGAGGCATGCGCCCGGCGGCGATCTCTACCCGCTGGAAGTTGCGAAGGTGAATGCCGAGCACCTTGTGCTTGGCGCGGAAGGCGTATACGTTCATTGTCGCGCCGACTTTGGGGATGGTCTTTCCGATGTCCTCGGCATGCATGAGGAGGCAGTTGAAATCGGTGCCGCTGAGTCTCCTAGTGCAGAAGGGGCACTTGTAGACACCTTTGGCGAAGTAGGAGGCGAACTGGCCGACCTACACCCTCCGTAGCACCTGCCGAGCCTTGGTGTGCTGATCCTCCTCGTCGCTGCCGACGTCGCTGCCAGACACATGATCCATATCAAACGGAAATTATGAGTGAATAAGTTGCAACATAACAAAGTTAGGAAAAACGACGACAACCTCAGTTAGATTGAACACGATTATATATCTATAGGGACGGGGTGAGCGAACCAAAGCTCATGCACAACAGATTTGTACACAGCAATGATTCGCTGAACCCGCCCTGTACAAAGTTGTGTCCAACGATTCATCATAGGCAAAGAAACAAATTCCAGATCTGAATAAATTAACCGAACGGCCGAACCCAAATCTTAACTGATTGAGATATAATGATTACTTGCATAATCTAACCGAACGGCCGAACCCCAAATCTTAACCCCAAATGTTAACTGATTGAGATCCCATGATTACTTGCATAAATCAAGAAGGGATCAAATCAAAATGGAATAAAATCGGCGCAAATATTAACCCAGTACTCATCCTACCTACAGATCTGCACTAATAGTTACTAGGGAACCAGCAAAAATAGGGTTGAAAAAGGAAAGGGGAACAACAACGGGAGCCGCCAATGCACCGGCGTAGGGGTTCGCCGGACAGATGTATGACACCTTCTCGTAGGGGTCCCATTCCGGTGGGATCTGACCGCCACTGGTGGTAGCCTCCGATGCACCGGCGGGAGCCGCCAATGCACCGGCGGCGGCGATGGCCGTAGATGGGACGGCGTCGAAGATGGAGGCGCCGTGCTTAGAGGGGACGGCGTCGAGAACGGAGGATGGATTCGCATTCTCCTTGTCCATCGCCGGCAGAGGAGAGGGAGAGGGTTTTTTTGCTTTGGAGAAGATGATGGGACGTGAGAGGCAGACCGGCGGGAGCCGCCAATGCACCGGCGGGAGCCGCCAATGCACCGGCGGCGGCGATGGCCGTAGATGGGACGGCGTCGAAGATGGAGGCGCCGTGCTTAGAGGGGACGGCGTCGAGAACGGAGGACGGATTCACATTCTCCTTGTCCATCGCCGGCAGAGGAGAGGGAGAGGGTTTTTTTGCTTTGGAGAAGATGATGGGACGTGAGAGGCGGCGTTGCGTGAGGGAGTGAGAGTGACAGTGAGATAGTGCGAGGAGGCGAACAGGGAGATCGGGGCATCTATAAAGGCGAGGGGTCCTAAATGCGACCCGCGTCCTACACGTGTACGGTTGCACGTCTGCACGTCTTCGGCTTCTGCACCGCGACACACATCCACGAGTGCACGTCTTCAACTTCTGCACCGCGACCCGCATCCTACACGTCAATAATTGCACGTCTTCCACTTCTGCACCGCAACACGCGTCCTCGAGTCTAACCCTTGAAATTTATATATACTCAGGTATACCCTCGAGTCTTATACTAGCATTTTTTGTGTGCTCGGTTTTCCCCTTGAGTGCTAATACTTGCTAGTGCAATATACTTAGTTATATCCTCAATTGGCCGGCCAACAGAGAGTCAACAAATGGGATTAAGCTAGTTAAATGAGTCATTTAATGTGCAAAAAATTTCAAAAAAGATAAAACCATAGTGACACTTACTCATGGAGTCTTCTTACGCGACCTGCCACGTTGGGAACCATAACAATCATAGATAAATCATGTTTTACCACAAATTGCCACTTCTCAAATCACCTAGTAGCTATGAAGGTGCATGGCTTTCCACAATAAGCCCATCCCAAAACAGCTTTCCCCAAAACATATATACTTTGTCTGAATGAGGCCACAATTTTCACACTCATGTATATTTGTATTGCAAATAGTTTGAGGTAGGCCAAGATGGGTTTCATTGTATAAAACATGTATTTTCCATTTTTTAAATCTCATATTTGAATCCCTTAGTTTGTTTACTACTCACGTGCCCTTGGTTTCTTGATACTACTCTGTTTTGCCCTCTCCCTTCACAAATTCTCACAGACGCCCAACCTTGCCCTGATTGGTCTAACCCTTGTCACGCGGATCGTGCCCGCCGACCGTTGATCGCATGATCTAACGGGCAGGATAACCCCTCTCTCTCTCTCTCTCTCTCTCTCTCTCTCTCTCTCTCCCCGATCGGGGTACCACCCTATCTCTCTCTGTTGGCGGCTAGCTTCCAACCTCTAGCAATTTTGGTTTTCTGTATTATTTTTCACGCGTTAAAAATTATAAACTCTTTTAGGCATTAATTTTCTTTTAGGGAATATAGTTTGGGATATAGTTTTGGTTATTTGAAACGTCGCAAAAATTGTATAATTTTGGTATAAACATAAGGCATACATATTTATGGGATTTCGGTGAATGCATTATTTGTCACCCCTCTAACAATTATCAACTTTATTTAGCATTCCTTTTATTTTAGGGAATATAGTTTGGGATATATTGGTTATTTGAAACGTCCCAAAAGTGGTATATTTTTGGTATAAACATGAGGCATACATATTTGTGGGATTTTGGCGAATGCATTATTTGTCACCCCTCTAACAATTATCAACTATCTTTAGCATTCCTTTTCTTTTTGGGAATATAGTTTTGATAATTTGAAACGGCCCAAAAGTGGTATAATTTTGGTTGAAACATGAGACATACATATTTGGCATATTTGGGGGCTTTCGGAGAATGGATTATTTATCACCCCTCTAACAATTATCAACTATCTTTAGCATTCCTTTTCTTTTAGGGAATATAGTTTGGGATATAGTTTTGGTTATTTGAAACATCCCAAAAGTGGTATAATTTTGGTATAAACATGAGGCATACATATTTGTGGGATTTCGGTGAATGCATTATTTGTCACACCTCTAACAATTATCAACTATCTTTAGCATTCCTTTTCTTTTAGGGAATATATAAAGTTTTGGTAATTTGAAATGGCCCAAAAGTGGTATAACTTTGGTTGAAACATGAGACATACATATTTGGCATATTTGGGGGGATTTCAGCGAATGGATTATTTATCACCCCTCTAACAATTATCAACTTTCTTTAGCATTCTGTTTCTTTTAGGGAATATAGTTTTGGTTATTTGAAACGTCCCAAAAGTGGTATAATTTTGGTATAAACATGAGACATGTGGGATTTCGGTGAATGCATTATTTGTCACCCCTCTAACAATTATCAACTATCTTTAACATTCCCTAACACGTATTTTTATATTTTTTGGCAATTTTGGTGAATGCACACACTAATTTTGAAAACAACTACAAGTACATTAAACTGAATAATGGATTTGTAACAAGGTATCCCTTGTAACAACATCTAGCGCCTAATGAGCAATGCTAAGAATCCAATCGCAATTATACAACAAAAAAAGCAACCATCCATCAGATTAGCTTGCTTCTTCAACTCGATCAGCTGCCTTAACTACTTGTTCATTTTATTCAGTTCTCCCTTCACTTCCACCAGTTCTGCATTGGGAGCATTAGGCATAATCGGAACGGCTCCTCTCTCCGCTGCATTCTCTATAGCAAGTCCCCCTCCCGAATTGCGCTTCCCAATAACGCCAATTGATTCCTGCAATTGAAGCCTCTGAATCTACACATCGATCCACTCGAAATGCCTTCAGGATCTGAAAACAACAACGTGAACCCTAAATCCCAAATTCAAGGGAATAATAAGAAAATCGAGAGAAAAAAGAGCAATTGTAGCGAGATCTAACCTTATCCCCTCTCTATATGGAAAGCTCTCGCATGCAGGGAACTCACGTCCACGGTTGCTGTTGTCATCCTTCTTACAGATCGAACGCTTCAGAGGCTCCTGGCGTGGGCAGTCAGGGCATCTTGTCAAAGGCACGGGTCCATATTGCGGCCATGAAGAACGGGAGGTAGAAGAGAAACTAGACATCACCCGCCTGCCGGAGAAGGGCTGCCACTGGCGGAGAGGAAGAACAATGGGGCACGGGGAAAGAAAGGGGAAGCAATGGCAGGGGCACGGGCGCGGGGCTGGCTCGGGCTCCCATTTTGCAATGGTCACCTGGGTAAGCTGTGGGTCCGGCGTGCTAACGTGGACAAGTTGTGGGTCCCATGATGATCTGGATAAGTGGAGACGTGTCCACTGCGGGGCACCAACAACGGCTCCCACTAATGGTCAACTTAACGGGATTCCTCCGGTCCGGGCTCCTTGTGAGGGTTTCAGACAAGATCTTGGGCAAAACTGAGGAAAAACTAAGCGGCTGGGGAAAACTGAGCACAACTAAGGACCCGAGGGCACGAATATAGAAAGCCCAAGTACTTATGGCTATGCTCTATTAATTCTTAATACAAGATTGATGAAGTTTAATTCTTTCTTGCGGATAATAAGAGAGATGTGTTGCACCATCTCTATTTAGGACATGATTCCCATATTAATTT
This sequence comes from Lolium rigidum, assembly GCF_022539505.1. NCBI lineage: Eukaryota > Viridiplantae > Streptophyta > Magnoliopsida > Poales > Poaceae > Lolium > Lolium rigidum. Next base: position 124,460,902 of record NC_061510.1, read on the forward strand.
TGATCTTACGCATAATATTATTTGCACCTTCATATCCCATTGATGAATTGTTATTTGTCCACTACAACTTAAAGAGAGAATAGTCAAGTGGACCCATGAATCCCGGTCTACTTTTTATCATAAGAAACACTTATATATTGATTTTATCTTGTTTTCTATTTGATGCACTATTTTAATCCTAAAATACAAAAATATTTACTTTTCTTATTTGCATCCAAAACACCAAAAACAATCAACCCCTTTATAGTTTTACTTAGTTATGTTATCTAGTCTAGTTTTATTTGCTTTATATTTACTTGTGTTTATTTACTTACACAAAAACTTGTGCTTGACAACCACATGATGGAGTTGGGGACATAAGGCTTTTATTTTACTTGCAGGATTGCTAGAAGAAGGGAAGAGAATACTCTTTGTCCATTTCCCCGAGAGTTCTATATAAACCCCTGAGTCACCCTTTTGGGGAAAATACTCTGATGACAAACACTCTACACTTGGAGTCCCAACGTTATCAGTAGCACAATCTTTAAATAGAGTAGGCCAATAAAAACAAGATTGCAATACCTTTGCAGTTGTGCGGTCTCCCGCGTTGTGACCTCCATAAGGACTGTCATGGCAATCTTTTATAATACTTTTCTGTTCAAACTCGGGTACACAATGACTAATAATACCATCAACTCCCTTCTTAAAGAAAAGGATCATCCCAAAAGTAATGTCTAATATCATAGAAGAATTTGTTTCATTGTTGATAAGTAAAATGAGGTGACATAACTTTTCCAACAATAAAATTAGCATAATCAGGGAACCATGTGGAAGCTAGTCTTGCACTAGACACATTAATATTTGCAAGTTCTTCATTAGCAAAGCTATCATTAACATGAGTTGGATCATCCGGAATATTTTCCATTCTAGACAAATGATCAGCTACAGGATTATCCTCACCCTTTCTATCAACTATATGTAAATCAAATTCTTGCAATAATAAAACCCATCTAATAAGTCTAATTTTATCATATTTCTTATTCATAAGATATTTAATAGCACAATGATCAGATTGCACAATAACTTAAGAATCTACTATGTAAGGTGTAAACTTATCACAAGCAAAGATCATAGCTAAAAATTATTTTTCAGTAGTAGCATAATTTCTCTAGGCTCCATCAAGAGTCTTACTAGCATAATATATAACATTAAGTTTCTTATCAAATCTTTTTGCCAACACAACACCTACCGCATAATCACTTTAATCACACATAATTTCAAAAGGATAAATTCCAATCAGGTGGCTTAATTATAGGAGCACTAATTAAAGCATTCTTTAAAACATTGAAAGACTCCAAACAATCATCATTAAAAGAAAAAGGAACATCCTTTTGCAAAAGTTTAGTAAGAGGATTTTATATTTTATAAAAGTTCTAAATGAATCTTCTTTTAAACCTAGCATGCCCAAGGAAAATTCTTATACCTTTAATATCCCATAAATATGGTAGCTTCTCTATAGCTTCTATCTTCGAGCGGTCCAATTCAATGACTCTTCCCAATACTCGATGACTGGTGTCTACGCACGCTTATATTCTTGTAGACAGTGTTGGGCCTCCAAGTGTAGAGGTTTGTAGAACAGCAACAAGTTTCCCTTAAGTGAATCACCCAAGGTTTATCGAACTCAGGGAGGTGAAGGTCAAAGATATCCCTCTCAAGCAACCCTAAAATTAAGAAACAAGAAGTCTCATGTGTCCCCAACACACCCAATACACTTGTCAGGTGTATATATGCACTAGTTCGGTGAAGAGATAGTGAAATACAAGTAATATGGATGATTGTAAGTGGTAATTGCAATCTGAAATAAAAATGGTAGCAGGCAACATGTAGTAGAACTGGTTGTAAACGGTGTTTAAATGCTTAGAAACAAGGCCTATGGATCTTACTTTCACTAATGGACACTCACAACAATGATATCATAATTGAATACATAAATATCATCTCTTCACTATGCTACTCTGAACCACTCTCCGGTTGGATAACGAACTCCAATTCACCGCGCAGGGCTGCAAAAGCACACCTTGAAGTTCGCTTTCCAAACCTAGGGACACCCCACTCTGTCACTTTGAGCATCCAAAGATAGCGCTAACAAACACCACAATTTCATAGAGACATCCAACAGAAATTATAACTCATGATAAGTATTTATGTAATCTTTAACCTAAGAGACACACACAGTGCACACACTGTCACCTTCACACCGTGGGACAAGGTGTCTCCCGAGATCACAATAATAAAACCACTTGAGTAGCATAATAGATGAAGAGTATCATCTACTTATTCAATTAGATTACAAAGCTCATGATCACATTAAGATCACACCATGGGAGAGAGAGATAAACCACATAGCTACCGGTAAAGCCCTCAGCCTCGGGGGAGAACTACTCCCTCCTCATCATGGGAGTGAGCAACAGCAATGAAGATGGCGGTGGATTCGATGGAGATGGCTCCGGGGGCAACACCCCGTCCCGGCAGGGTACCGGAACAGAGATTTCTGTCCCCCAAAACTTCTCTTCGATGGCGGCGGAGCTACAGAACTTTTCGTGGATGGAGGCTGACTCCTTTAGGGTTTTTCGCGTCGGGAGCAATATAAAGGCGAAAGGGTGATGTCGGTGGGCGCACGGGGGCCCCACACCATGCCTAGGCGCGGCCAGGAGGCCGCGCCTAGGGGTGGTGTGGCCACCTCCCGGCTCTTCTCCGTCTCCCCTTTGGACTCCGTATTCTTGATAGAAAAAATAGGAACTTCGACTTTTGTTTCGTCCAATTCCAAGAATATTTCCAGAACAACTTTTCTGAAAAACAAAAACAGCAGAAAACAGAAACTTGCATTGTGGAATCTTGTTAATAGGTTAGTTCCAAAAGATGCATAAAAATGCCACAAAATGTAAACAAAACTTATAGCAATTGATGTAAAACAAGCATGGAGCATAAAAAATTATATATACGTTTGCAACGTATCAGCATCCCCAAGCTTTACTCCTTCTCATCCTCGAGTAGGTAAGTATTGCAAGCTGAGATCAAAGTACTCTAAACATGGGCATGATGGATAAAATTCTAACAATGTAACTTAGCAACTATGTTGCAACATGAGAAGTAACACAAACAAAAGATCATGAATAATAATACATTGAAATATATTTGTTTGTTTCGAGCATAGAGAAAACATAGCAAAGTGGTATTCAGCTTGTCCTTCATGGAATAGCAAAACATAAATGCCAGGACACCTTTAAAGTTCAAAGGGTGACTAGATACAAATATTTTGAGAACAAGCAATAACATAATCATGAATCAATCAATAATAATTTTTGGGACTATGCACATTATACTCAGAATGACAACTATGCTCTCTTAATTGGTGCATAAAGTTCGAAGATGAAGACTCAACATAAAAGTAAAAGAAAAGCCCTTCGCATAGGGAAGCAAGGATTAATCATGTGCTAGAGCTTTTTATTTGAATAAAACAGAGGTATTGAACATATAATTTAGAGAGGTATGTATGTCTATGTCAATGAATGGCATCAAATGATTTATCATCCTTTCATATTTAATGCCTTCAAGAGCGGCTCCCTTAGACAGAACAATAAAGTTCATCTTCTCCTTAATTTGTTAAAACAAGCTAAGTTCATGATTTCTCAAGCCGATGGTGTTAGGAGATTTTTGATTATTTGTTTATTTTATATTTTAGTGGGTCGGGCACCCGTTTTCCTGCTCTTTTTGCAATATTAGGGACTAGCACATTATGCATGCTAGTCAAGGTGTGAAGCCAAATAAACATGAAAGAGACAATAAAGCATCCAACACTTTCTCATGAGCTAAAATAGAAACACAAAACAGGTAATAGCTTTTAAAGGTTTTAAAGGTAGCACACGAGCAATTTACTTTGGAGTGGCGGTGAAATAACACATATACGTAGGTATGGTGGACACATTTGTCAAACTTTGTGTTTTTGGGAGTAGGATTTAGGATTAGAGGTCATACTCAGTACATGTGAAGGCTAGCAAGAGACTGGGAGCGACCAACTAAGATAGCAATAATGGCCATAATCATGCATAGCGACAAAACATTATTAATCAAAGCATAAAGTGATATTATAAGTCAAAAACTAAATGATCATAGAGGCTTGAGGTGACTGTTTTGTAGTCCTAACATGGTGTAAGCATGCGCCAAGTTAACCCAAATAAAACATTTAAAGGAGAATACCACAATATTATGCTTTTGTATGATTAAAACAACACATGATTCTTTCAATGTCACATTAAGCACTCTCAGCTATTTGAGAAAATTCATGCTACAACAATAACTACTCAGCATATAATTAAAATAATATCTAACATGGCATGTTAAAGTCTAAGACACGGTCTAAAGAAGCTTCCTTTTGCACCACTATAAGGATGAAATATTTTACTCTTCTCCAACACCAATCAACTTTTTTGAAACAACTCTCATAATAATTTATCAATGAATACCAAAGAGCTAATCATACCTAACTAAAGAAAACTAACAAGCTCTGAACAAGAGATGCATGACAAACATGAGCTAAAAGCATTGCAGTAGCTAGACAAGAATACCCAACAAATATAAGTGAAGAATACAAGTATTCACATGAAAAAGCGGAGCGTGTCTCTCTCCCACACAATAATGCTAGGATCCAACCAAGTTGATTATAGGAAACAAAACTAAACTAAACTAAACTAAAGAAAAAAATAAAAACGCTCCAAGAACAACACATAGTATATGAAGCAATAAAAATATAGTGTCCTGAAAGATGACCTGTGATACGTCCAAAACGTATCTACTTTCCCGAACACTTTTGCTATTGTTTTGCCTCTAATTTGTGTATTTTGGATGCAACTAACACGGACTAACGCTGTTTTCAGCAGAATTGCTCACAGTGTCTCGTTTTTGTGCAGAAATCCAACTTTCAGGAAAATCCTCGGAATTTATGCAAAAGGTCTTATTTTCCCAGAAGAATTACGGAGCCAGAAGGGCAAGCCAGGTGGAGGCTCGAGGCCCCCACACTAGGCCGGCGCGGCCCAGGAGGGGGGCGCGCCGCCCTACTGTGTGGCCGCCTCGGCTGGCCCCCGACGCCCTCCTCTGGACTACTTAACGCCTTCGACCTAAAAACGCATGGGGGTTAGAAGAAATCGCCAGAAGACATCCAGTACGCCGCCACCATCGCGAAACTCCGTCTCGGGACCAGAAACTCCGTTCTGGCACTCCGCCGGGACGGGGAATTGGAGGAGATCATCGCCATCATCACCACCGACGCCTCTCCATCGACCATCCATGTTTCCCCCATCCATGTGTGAGTAATTACCCCGCTGTAGGCTGAAGGGGATGGTAGGGATTGGATGAGATTGGTCATGTAATAGCATAAGATTGTTAGGGCATAGTGCCTAGTGTCCGTAATTGGTACTTTTATGATATTGTTGCAACTTGTTATGCTTAATGCTTGTCACTAGGGCCCGAGTGCCATGATCTCAGATCTGAACATGTTATCAATTCATGATGATATTCATTGCTTTATGATCTTACCTGCAAGTTGTATACACGTATTGTTGTCCGGAACCCGAGGCCCCAAAGTGACAGAAATTGGGACAACCGAAGGGGAAGGCGGTGATATGAGGATCACATGTGTTCACGGAGTGTTAATGCTTTGCTCTGGTGCTCTATTAAAAGCAGTACCTTAATTTCCAGTAGATTCCCTAGAGGCCCAGCTGCCACCGGCTGGTAGGACAAAAGATGTTGTGCAAGTTTCTCATTGCGAGCACGTACGACTAAATATGGAACACATGCCTATTGATTGATTAGTACTTGGATACCGTTTTATTATTATCTGCAAATGCCCTGCCTTGATTGTTACATGAGTTTCTCTCATCCATGCAACGCCCGTTTATCCATCCCTGTTCCTACAGTATTTTAATCCTGCTGTTTACTATAATCACTACTGCTGTCTTTGTTACTCTGCTGCTTGTTATTTCACTACTGCTATCGCTATAAAACTGTTACTACTGATAAACTCTTGCGAGCAAGTCTGTTTCCAGGTGCAGCTGAATTGACAACTCCGCTGTTAAGTCTTACAAGTATTCTTTGTCTCCCCTTGTGTCGAATCAATAAATTGGGTTTTACTTCCCGCGAAGACTGTTGCGATCCCCTATACTTGTGGGTCATCAACCTGCTATTTTTGTTGATGAAGAAGGGGATGCCTTGGGCATCCCCAAGCTTTGACGCTTGTACCTCTTGGATATTTCTTGGGGTTACATGGGCATACCCAAGCTTGAGCTTTTTTCCATCCTTCATATCATCACATCATTCTTCTCTCCCTACACTTGAAAACTTCCTTCATACAAAACATCACACAGTTTTCATTAGCAACATTAGTGTATTCAAGATAATAAATCCACTTTGGTTCAGTTTCAACACAAGTCAAACATCCATTAGAACATTAGCTACTGTAGCAACTTCTTTTAAAAGTTGTTTCTCTCATAAGAATTCAAGAAGAAAAAGATTAAGAGGCAAATGCAAATAGTGGCAGAAATCTGTCAAAACAGAACAACCGGTAAAGATCCAGTTTTCGAAAATCTTATGTTGCTCAAATCGAAAAGTGCAAATCTAATGAAAGTTAGATGATAACCCGGGGCATATGCTCAAAAAATTTCTGATCAATCCGACGTTCTGCCTAAGATTAATTTCTTTTGGTGGCAGCACATAATCTGTTTCGGGACAAAAACTTCCCCAAATCTTACCTTCGTCCTATTATAGGCTATTCTTGGCACAAAAACGAAATAAAAAGGATAAGCAGAGGTTATTACATAGGTAAATACTTCCAAGACTCAATTTAAGAAAAAATACAGAAATAAAACATGGGTTATCTCCCAAGAGTGATTTTCTTTATCGCATTTTAGCTAGGCACAGTAGTTTGAGAAGATGCTCACATAAGAAATATGAATTGAAGTAAAAGAGAGCATCAAGAAGAAAATATAAAAGAAATTTAAGTCTAACCACTTCCTATGAAAAATAATCTTGTAAATAAACAAGTCATGGAAGCACAAAGCAACAAGCATAGGAAAGCAAAACAAGTGCAACTTCAAAATTTTCAACATAAAGAGGTGAAACTTAATATTTTTTAGATACATAAAACCATGTTTCCCTCTCTCATAATAACTTTCAGTAGCATCATGAATAAAATTAAAAATATATCTATCACATAAAACATTCTTATCATGAGCCACTTGCATAAAATAATTATTACTCCCCACATAAGCATAGTCATTTTTATTAATTGTAGTGGGAGCCAATTCAACAAATAGCTATCATTATTATTCTCATCACCATAATCATCAAATATAGGACGCATATTGTAATCATAATTAATTTTCTCCTCAATAATAGGTGGACTAAAAATATCATATTCATCATTGTGTAATCATCATATATTGGAGGTATAGTATCATCATAGAAAATTTTCTCCTCTAAAACTGGGGAACTAAAAAGATCATTTTCATAAAAACCAAGCTTAGACTTTTCCATAGCATTAGCAATAATGGTGTTCAAACAATTCATACTAATAACATTGCTATTGGCATGCAAATAAAGTTCCATAGGTTTTTTAATTTTCTCTTCAAACACCTCATGACCTAACTGAAGATAAATACTATAAAGCTCTCTAATTTTGTTGTTGTTTTCCATTAAGCCTAACTAGTGAAAATAAAAACAAGAAACAAAAATATATAATTGCATAATCTAAAGGAAATAACTTCGAGCACTCACACACCAGCAACAGTACTAGAAGATAGCTTAGTAGCCAGAGGATGTGAGTACGTTTTACCTTACCTCCCCGGGAATGGCGCCAGAAAAGAGTTTGATGTCTACCCACGCTTCTATTCTTGTAGACAATGTTGGGCCTCCAAGTGAGAGGTTTGTAGAACAGCAGCAAGTTTCCCTTAAGTGAATCACCCAAGGTTTATCGAACTCAGGGAGGTGGAGGTCAAAGATATCCCTCTCAAGCAACCCTGGAATTAAGATACAAGAAGTCTCTTGTGTCCTCAACACACCAAATACACTTGTCAGGTGTATATGTGCACTAGTTCGGCGAAGAGATAGTGAAATACAAGTAATATGGATGATTATAAGTGGTAAGTGCAATCTGAAATAAAAAAAATGGTAGCACACAAATATGTAGTAGAACTGGTTGTAAATGGTGTTTCAATGCTTAGAAACAAGGCCTAGGGATCTTACTTTCACTAGTGGACACTCTCAACAATGATATCATAATTGAATACAAAAATATCATCTCTTCACTATGCTACTCTGAACCACTCTCCGGTTGGATAACGAACACCAATTCACCGTTTAGGGATGGAAATGCACACCTTAAAGTTCGCGTTCCAAACCTAGGGACACCCCACTCTGTCACTTTGAGCATCCAAAGATAGTACTAACAAACACCACAATTTCGTAGAGACATCCAACACAAATTATAACTCATGATAAGTGTTTCTGTAATATTTAGCCTAAGAGACACACACGGTGCGCACACTATCACCTTCACACCGTGGGAAATGGTGTCTTCCGGAGATCACAATAATAAAACCACTTGAGTAGCATAATAGATGAAGAGTAACATTACTTATTCAACTAGATTACAAAGCTCATGATCACATAAAGATAACACCATTGGAGAGAGAGATAAACCACATAGCTACTAGTAAAGCCCTTAGCCTCGGGGGAGAACTACTCCCTCCTCATCATGGGAGTCACCAACAACGATGAAGATGATGGTGGAGTCGATGGAGATGGCTCCGGGGGCAATTCCCCATCCCGGCAGGGTGCCGAAATAGAGATTTCTGTCCCCTGAAACTTGTCTTCGATGGCGGTGGAGCTACAGAACTTTTCGTGGATGGAGGCTGATTCCTTTAGGGTTTTCGCGTCGGGAGCAATATATAGGCGAAAGGGCGATGTCGGTGGGCGCCCGGGGGGCCCACACCACTAGGCGCGGCCAGGGGGGCGCGCCTAAGGGTGGTGTGGCCGCCTCCCGGCTCTTCTCCGTCTCCCCTTTGGACTCCATCTTCGTGACAGAAAAATAGGAACTTCGGCTTTTGTTTCGTCCAATTCCGAGAATATTTCCAGAACAACTTTTCTGAAATACAAAAATATCAGAAAACAGGAACTGGCACTGTGGCATCTTGTTAATAGGGTAGTTCCAAAAAATGCATAAAGATGCCATGAAGTGTAAACAAAACATATAGTAATTGGTATAAAACAAGCATGGAGCATCAAAAATTATAGATACGTTTGCAACGTATCAATGGCCAAGGACTACACCTTCAGTGACAATAAAATGACACTTCTCCCAATTAAGAATGAGGTGTTGGTCCTCACACCGTGATGTCTACGCACGCTTCTATTCTTGTAGACATTGTTGGGCCTCCAAATGCAGAGATTTGTAGAACAGCAGCAAGTTTCCTTTAAGTGGATCACCCAAGGTTTATCGAACTCAGGGAGATAGAGGTCAAAGTTATCCCTCTCAAGCAACCCTGCAATTACGATACAAGAAGTCTCTTGTGTCCCCAACACACCCAATACACTTGTCAGGTGTATAGGTGACTAGTTCGGCGAAGAGATAGTGAAATATAAGTAATATGGATGATTGTAAGTGGTAATTGCAATCTGAAATAAAAATAGCAGAAAGCAAACATGTAGCAGAACTGGTTGTAAACAGTGCTTCAATGCTGAGAAACAAGGCCTAGGGATCATACTTTCACTAGTGGATACTCTCAACAATGATATCATAATTGAATAAATAAATAGTATCTCTACACTACGCTACTATGAACCACTCTCCGGTTTGATAACAAACACAAATTCACCGCGTAGGGCTGCATAAGCACTCCTTAAAGTTCGCATTCCCAATCTATGGACTCCCCACGCTATCACTTTGAGCATACAAAAATGGTACTAACAAGACACCACAATTCATAAGTAGTAATTGCAATCTGAAATAAAAATGGCAGCAAACAAACATGTAGCAGAACTAGTTGTAAAAGGTGTTTCAATGCTTAGAAACAAGGCCTAGGGATCATAATTTCACTAGTGGACTCTCTCAACAATGATTTCGTAATTGAATACATAGATATTATCACTTCACTATGCTACTCTGAACCACTCTCCGATTTGATAATAAACACAAGTTCATTGCGTAGGTCTGCATAAGCATTCCTTAAAGTTCGCATTCCCAATCTGTGGACACCCCACGCTGTCACTTTGAGCATACAAAGATGGTACTAACTAGTCACCACAATTCATAAGTATTTCTATAAATTAAGCATAAGAAACAAACATGGTGTGCACACTATCACCTTCACACCATTGGACAAGGTGTTGATACGTCTCAAACGTATCTATAATTTCTTATGTTCCATGCTACTTTTATGATGATACTCACATGTTTTATACACATTATATGTCATATTTATGCGTTTTCCGGAACTAACCTATTGACGAGATGCCGAAGGGCCGATTGTCTGTTTTGTGCTGTTTTTGGTTCCAGAAATCCTAGTAAGGAAATATTCTCGGAATCGGACGAACCCAATGCCCAGCATCCTATTTTTCCACGAAGCTTCCAGAACACCCGAGAGCCACCAGAGGGGAGCCCTGGTGGGCCCAGATGATAGGGCGGCGTGGCCAGGGCCTGGGCCGCGCCCCCCTATTGTGTCACCGCCTCGTCAGCCTTCCGACTCCGCCTCTTCGCCTATTTAAAGGTCCCTGACCTAAAACCTCGATACGAGGAAAGCCACGGTACGAGAAACCTTCCAGAGCCGCCGCCATCGCGAAGCCAAGATCTGGGGGACGAGAGTCTCCGTTTCCGGCACGCCGCCGGGACGGGGAAGTGCCCCCGGAAGGCTCCTCCATCGACACCACCGCCATCTTCATCAACGCTGCTGTCTCCCATGAGGAGGGAGTAGTTCTCCATCGAGGCTAAGGGCTGTACCGGTAGCTATGTGGTTCATCTCTCTCCTATGTACTTCAATACAATAATCTCATGAGCTGCCTTACATGATTGAGATTCATATGATGATTCTTGTAATCTAGATGTCATTATGCTAGTCAAGTAGGTTTTACTTATGTGATCTCCGGAGACTCCTTGTCCCACGTGTGTAAAGGTGACAGTGTGTGCACCGTGTGCGTCTCTTAGGCTATATTTCACAGAATACTTATTCACTGTTATGAATGGCATACTGAAGTGCTTATTTATATCCCTTTATGATTGCAATGTGTTTTGTATCACAATTTATCCGTGTGCTACTCTAGTGATGTTATTAAAGTAGTTTATTCCTCCTGCACGGTGTAATGGTGACAGTGTGTGCATCGTGTAGTACTTGGCGTAGGCTATGATTGTGATCTCTTGTAGATTACGAAGTTAACTATTGCTATGATGGTATTGATGTGATCTATGCCTCCTTTCGTAGCGTGAAGGTGACAGTGTGCATGCTATGTTAGTACTTGGTTGGGTTATGTTGATCTGTCGTGCACTCTAAGGTTATTTAAATATGAACATCGAATGTTGTGGAGCTTGTTAACTCCGGCATTGAGGTGCTCTTGTAGACCTACGCAATTAGTGGTGTTCATCATCCAACAAGAGAGTGTAGATTCTAGCATTTATCTATTTATTCTGTTATGTGATCAATGTTGAGAGTGTCCACTAGTGAAAGTATGATCCCTAGGCCTTGTTCCTAAATACTGCTATCGCTGCTTGTTTACTTGTTTTACTGCATCTCTACTGTCCGCAATATTACCACCATCAACCACACGCCAGTCCTGGGCAAAGCACTTTTCTGGTGCCGTTGCTACTGCTTATATTTATTCATACCGCCTGTATTTCAATATCTCTTCGCCGAACTAGTGCACCTATTAGGTGTGTTGGGGACACAAGAGACTTCTTGTATCGTGATTGCAGGGTTGCTTGAGAGGGATATCTTTGACCTCTTCCTCCCTGAGTTCGATAAACCTTGGGTGATCCACTTCAGGGAAACTTGCTGCTGTTCTACAAACCACTGCTCTTGGAGGCCCAACACTGTCTACAAGAATAGAAGCACCCGTAGACATCAGGTGTTCCCGGAGATCACATAATAAAACCGCTTGAGTAGCACAATAGTTGAAGCATAACATCTACTTATTCAACTAGATTACAATGCTCATGATCACATAAAGATCATACCATGGAGAGATTGTTAGTCCACATAGCTACCGGTAAAGCCCTCGGCCTCGGGGAAGAACTACTCGCTCCTCATCACGGGAGTCAGCAATGGCGATGGAGCTGGTGGTGGAGTCGATGGAGATGGCTACGGGGGCAATTCCCCGTCCCGCAGCGTGCCGGAACAGAGACTTTTGTCCCCCAAAACTTGTATGCAACGGCGGCTGACGAGGGTTCTCCTCGGCAATGCCCACCTTTTGGGGCTTAGGGTTGACGAAATCCTGCAGGCTGACACGAGACATCGGATACCAAATAAACGGGGTGAGAGATTTACCCAAGTTTGGGGCCCTCGATGAGGTAAAACCCTTACTTCCTGCTTATCTGATCTTGATTATCGACATTATCTGGTTACAATGGGGTAGCCAAAGGCTAAGACTTTGATCTCGTCGAGAGGCTAAGATTTCTAATGACCTAGCTCTAGACTTACGGTGGTTCTGGCTATGGTGATTGTGTGTCCCTCGGCAGAACCTCTCCTGGCCCTTATATTGCAGGCCATGTCTTGAGATTTATGTCCGGGTTCGACTAGGTTACAAAGAGTTCTACATCTAAACTTTCCTTGTTTCTTCGTCTTCTTGCCTTGTTCGGCAAGAATCTTTCTTTGGAACCGATATAACGGCCCACCTTGGTCGGTGGATGATCTTCATGGGCTCCTGGTTGGGCCGTATGAGGTAGCGTAATATTGGTTACCCGAAGGGTAATGCCCACATCAGCGGCGGAGCTATGGAAATTTTTGTGGGTGGAGGCTGATTGATTTAGGGTTTTTGCGTCGGGAGGTGTTTATAGGCAGAAGGGCGAGGTCGGTGGAGGCCTGGTGGCCCCAGACCACCCTAGGCGCGGGCCAGGGCCAGGCCGCGCCTAGGCATGGTCTGACCAACCTATGGCCGCCCTTCGTCTCTCCTGCGGTCTTTGTCTTTGTTACGGAAAAATAAGATCTTCGGCTTTTGTTTCGTCCAATTCCGAGAATATTTCCTTTACAACTTTTCTGAAATACAAAACAGCAGAAAACAGGAACTGGCGCTGTGGCATCTTGTTAATAGGTTAGTGCCGGAAAATGTATAAAAGTGCAACGAAGTGTGAGCAAAACATATAGGAATTGGTCTAAAACAAGCATGGAGCATCAAAAATTATAGATACGTTTGCGACGTATCACACCGCTGCACAACTTTGTTAAGATTGAATAGGCAATTATCGAAAGCGGTACCATAGACAGAAAACTCACCCATAAATACTTCTATAATATTTTCAATATAATCAACAAATATAGCATTCATGCATCTTTGAAAAGTAGTGATACGTCTCCAACGTATCTATAATTTCTGATGTTCCATGCTTGTTTTATGATAATACCGACATGTTTTGTTCACACTTTATGTCATTATTATGCGTTTTTCGGAACTAACCTATTGACGAGATGCCGAAAGGCCGATTGCTTGTTTTCTGCTGTTTTTGGTTCCGGAAAGGCTGTTCGGGCAATATTCTCGGAATTGGACGAAATCAACGCCAAACCTCCTATTTTTCCCGGAAGGCTCCGAACACCGAAGAAGAGTCGGAGAGGGGCCGGGGGGCCACCACACCATAAGGCGGCGCGGGCCGGACCCCGGCCGCGCCGGCCTAGGGTGAGGCCACCCTGTCGGCCCTCTGCGCCGCCTCTTCGCCTATATAACCCCTTTCGACCTAAAAACGCGGGACCTCTTGACGAAACTCCAGAAAGACTCCAGGGGCGCCGCCACATCGCGAAACTCCAATTCGGGGGACCGAAGTCTCTGTTCCGGCACCCTGCCGGGACGGGGAATTGCCCCCGGAGTCATCTCCACCGCCGTCTCCACCGCCATCTTCACCGCCATCGCTGTCTCCATGATGAGGAGGGAGTAATTCACCCCGGGGCTGAGGGCTCCGCTGTAGCTATGTGGTTCATCTCTCTCTTTATGTGATCTAGTTGAATATCATCTATGTGCTACTCTAGTGATGTTATTAAAGTAGTCTATTCCTCCTCCATGATGTAATGTTGGCAGTGTGTGCATCATGAAGTACTTGGTTTATGCTATGATTGTGATCTCTTGTAGATTATGAAGTTAACTATTACTATGATGGTATTGATGCGACCTATTCCTCCTTTCATAGTGTGATGGTAGAAGTGTGCATGCTATGTTAGTACTTGGTTTGGTTGTGTTGATCTATCTTGCACTCTAAGGTTATTTAAATATGAACATTGAATATTGTGGAGCTTGTTAACTCCGGCATTGAGGGTTCGTGTAATCCTACACAATGGTGTTCATCATCCAACAAGTGGGTGTAGAGTAGTCCTATTATGTGATCATTGTTGAGAGTGTCCACTAGTGAAAGCAGGATCCCTAGGCCTTGCTTCCAAGCATCGAATCTCCGTTTGTTTACTGTATTGTTACATGTTTGCTCGCTGCCATATTTTATTCAGATTGCTATTACCACTCATACTCATCCATATTACTTGCATCTCACTATCTCTTCGCCGAACTAGTGCACCTATACATCTGACAAGTGTATTAGGTGTGTTGGGGACACTAAGAGACTTCTTGCTTTGTGGTTGCGGGGTTGCTTGAGAGGGATATCTTTGACCTCTTCCTCCCTGAGATCGATAAACCTTGGGTGATCCACTTAAGGGAAACTTGCTGCTGTTCTACAAACCTCTGCTCTTGGAGGCCCAACACTGTCTACAAGAATAGAAGCTCCCGTAGACATCAAGCTATTTTCTGTCGCCGTTGCCGGGGAGGAAAGGTAAAAGGTACTGACACTCCGGATCTCGGCCACTAAGCTATTTTCGCCGTTGTAAGTACTCGAAGCTATTTCCTTTAGATCCTGCAATTGCATATTTTTGTTTCTTGTTTACACTAGTAAGGCATAATGGAATACAACTATGAGCTTTTTAATTTATTTCCTAAGTTAAGACATGAATTGTGTGATGCAAAAATTAAAGAACCTATGGAGCCTCAATTGCATGCTAGTAGCAATGTTATTAGTATGAACGCAATCACTGCTAATGCTATGGATAAGTCTAAGCTTGGGGAAGCTAGTTTTTGTGATCTTTTTAGCTTCCCATCCTTAGGGAGAAAATTTGTTACGATAATGCTTTATCTCCCATATGCGATAACTCTAATGATGCTTGTGATATTTTAAATCCACCTACTGCAAGTACTTGCTTTCAAGATACCCATGAAAATTATTGAACGTGTTATTGATAACCGCTATGAAGGGGATGGAACTGTCCATCCTGGAGATCATTTACTGTTTTTGCATGAATTATGCGGGTTATTCAAGTGTGCAGGTATCTCTATGGATGAAGTGAGGAAGAAGCTATTCTCTTTTTCGCTGTCTGGTAAAGCAGCGCATTGGTATAAATTGTTGAAGAATAGTCATTCTCTTGGTTGGGAGGAAATTGTACCTCTCTTTTATTCTAAATTTTATCCTCCTCATGAAGTGCATATTGATAGGAATTACATTTATAACTTTTATCCTCGTAATGGAGAGAGTATCTCTCAAGCGTGGGGGAGATTGAAGTCACTAATGCTCAAATGTCCCATCCATGAGCTCCCCCGTAATGTTATTGTTAACAATTTTTATGCGAGGATTTCAGGACAACACAAGGACTATCTGGATGCCCGTTCGGAGGGATCTTTCACAAGCAAGGAGGTTGAAGCTAGGTGGGATCTTCTTGATCGGATTGAGGAGAACGCTGAAGGATGGGAGAACGACAAAGGTAAAGAGTCGGGTATAAATTATGATTATGAATGCATTGAAGCTTTTATGGATACCGATAAATTTCGAAATATGAGTGCTACTTATGGTCTTGACTCTCAAGTTGCTGCAAATCTTTATAAAGCCTTTGCTTCTCATTTTGAATTGCCTAAAAAGAATTTTGATAAGTATCATGAACCTTTTAAAGAGGCTTGCATGAAGAATGAAATTGTTGTTAATTATTGCAATAAGCATGCTCAAACTCCTAAGAATGCTATTTCCTATAAGCATGTTAATTTTTGTGGAATACATAGACCTTGTGGAATTAATCAAATCAAAGATGAATATTGTATCCATCATGCTAATGAAAAAACTAGAAAGTGGTTTAGGGCTCTAGATGATCTTGGTAAAAAGGTTTGTGCCCTCTATCCTTTTATTTCTGAAGTTTGCCATGAAGTGGGTCATTTTAATTTTCAATGCCCCTCCAATGATAATTTGAACCCAATGAGTGCTGCAAATTTGTATTGTGATGATGAAATTACTCCTAATCAGCATGATGAACTTACTTTATTTTTGGGGTGTGAAGAATTGTCGAGAAAAATCTCTTTGTTACATATGAGTGATCTTGATATTGATGATGTCCTGCATGGGTGTTTTTCTTATTGCATTGATAATAGCCATACAAATACTTACATACAAAATATTTTAGAAGATGACACCTTGCCAAAATATGATAGGACCGCTGTGTGTTTTCAACTAATTAATGAAAAGGAGGGATCCTCCCAAGTTTCTTCTATTGTTTACGAAAGTAAATCAGGTTATGCGGACAAGCCACCCTTCAAGCCTCTTCCTCCTAAAGAAGGGGACGAGGAGAAGGAAGAGAAGAAGAAGAAGAAGAAGAAGAAGAAGAAGAAGAAGAAGAAGAAGAAAGAAGAAGAAGAACAAGAAGAAGAAGAAGAAGAAGAAGAAGAAGAAGGGAACGAAGAAGAAGAAGAAGAAGAAGAAGAAGGAGAATAAAAAGAAAGAGGTAACGGCGTATCCCCGCGTGAATGAGATAACGCTAGGTAACCGTAAGTATGTTGCTCCTAATGATTATTGTGATAATGAATCTGAATACGATGATCTTCCTATGCCCTTTACATACATTAGCGATCATGATTTGAATGAGCACACTACTTTTGATATTACAAATCTCCGGGAAACTAATTCTGAAAATGATGATAATAATTGCCATAGTGTCGGTGCTATCCATGCTTCCTCCCATAATGATATAGAAAGCTCTAAGCTTGGGGAAGAGGTGTTTGAAAATCCTTTTGCTACTGATCATTATGTGTTTGATACATCTCCTTCTAATAACAATGTTGGTATGGACACCGATAAACCAACTGTGAAAGATAACTATTCTATTTCTTATGATGACACTGTGCCTCCGACCTTTGATGATTATTATAAAGAATGCTATGATATAGGTTATAACTATCCTTATGAAACTTGTCATAGTTATGATTGGATTACCAAAAACAATTCCCTTAGTATGCAACTTGTTTACCATGTTCAAATTCTTGATAATAATCTTGCTCCAATTACTATTAATGAGAATAACTCTTCTTATGCCAAATTTAATGATACTTCTATGCATATGAACCATGATAAGAATGTTTTAAGTGATGGGTATATTGTGGATTTCATCAATGATGCTACTGAAAGTTATTATGAGAGAGGGAAATATGGTTATATGCATCTTAATAATATTAAGTTTCCCCTCTTTATGTTGAGAATCTTGAAGTCACTCGTATTTTATCCTCTTATGCTTGTCACTTTGTTCTTCATGAATTCATTTGTGTACAAGATGCCTCTTCATAGGAAGCATGTTAGACTTAAATGTGTTTTGAATTTGCCTCTTGATGCTCTCTTTTGCTTCAAATACTATTTCTTGCGAGTGCATCATTAAAGCTGCTGAGCCCATCTTAACGGCTATAAAGAAAGAACTTCTTGGGAGATAACCCATGTGTTATTTTGCTACAGTACTTTGTTTTATATTTGTGTCTTGGAAGTTGTTTACTACTGTAGCAACCTCTCATTATCTTAGTTTTGTGTTTTGTTGTGCCAAGTAAAGTCGTTGATAGAAAGGTTGATACTAGATTTGGATTACTGCGCAGTTACAGATTTCTTTGCTGTCACGAATCTGGGCCTAATTCTCTGTAGGTAGCTCAGAAAATTAAGCCAATTTACGTGCGTGATCCTCAGATATGTACGCAACTTTCATTCAATTTGGGCATTTTCATTTGAGCAAGTCTGGTGCCTTAATAAAATCCATCTTTACGGACTGTTCTGTTTTGACAGATTCTGCCTTTTATTTCGCATTGCCTCTTTTGCTATGTTGGATGAATTTCTTTGATCCATTAATGTCCAGTAGCTTTATGCAATGTCCAGAAGTGTTAAGAATGATTGTGTCACCTCTGAACATGTTAATTTGTATTGTCCACTAACCCTCTAATGAGTTGTTTCGAGTTTGGTGTGGAGGAAGTTTTCAAGGATCAAGAGAGGAGTATGATACAATATGATCAAGGAGAGTGAAAGCTCTAAGCTTGGGGATGCCCCCGTGGTTCACCCCTGCATATTTCAAGAAGACTCAAGCATCTAAGCTTGGGGATGCCCAAGGCATCCCCTTCTTCATCGACAAATTATCAGGTTCCTTCTCTTGAAACTATATTTTTATTCGGTCACATCTTATGTACTTTACTTGGAGCGTCTGTATGTTTCTTGTTTTTGTTTTTGTTTGAATAAATGCTTGTGTGGGAGAGAGACACGCTCCGCTGGTTCGTATGAACACATGTGTTCTTAGCTCTTAATTTTCATGGCGAAGGATGAAACTGCTTCGTTAATTGTTATATGGTTGGAAACGGAAAATGCTACATGTAGTAACTGGTATGATGTCTTGAATAACTTGATACTTGGCAATTCTGCTCATGTTTAAGCTCTTGCATCATATACTTTGCACCTATTAGTGAAGAAATACATAGAGCTTGTTAAAATTTGGTTTGCATGAGTGATTTCTCTAGAGTCTAGATATTTTCTAGTGAGGTGTTTGAACAACAAGACAATGTATAGTCTTATAATGCTAGTAATATGTCTTTTATGTAAGTTTTGATGTACTAGTTATGCTTGTGTTTGCTTCGAACAACCTTGCTAGCCTAAGCCTTGTATCGAGAGGGAGTACTTCTCATGCATCCAAAATCCTTGAGCCAACCACTATGCCATTTGTGTCCACCATACCTACCTACTACATGGTATTTCTCCGCCATTCCAAAGTAAATTGCTTGAAGTGCTACCTTTAAATTTCTATCCTCTACCTTTACAATATATAGCTCATGGGACAAATAGCTTAAAAACTATTGTGGTATTGAATATGTACTTATGCATTTTATTTCTTATAAGTTGCTTGTTGTGCGATAACCATGTTCCCGGGGACGCCATCAACTACTCTTTGTTGAAAATCATGTGAGTTGCTATGCATGTTCGTCTTGTACCGAAGTAAGGGCGATCTACCACTTTATGTTTAGAGCGTGCATATTGTTAGAGAAGAGCATTGGGCCGCTAACTAAAGCCATGATCCATGGTGGAAGTTTCGAGTTTTGGACATATATCCTCAATCTCATATGAGAAAATTAATTGTTGCTACACGCTTATGCATAAAAGAGGAGTCCATTATCTGTTGTCTATGTTGTCCCGGTATGGATGTCTAAGTTGAGAATAATCAATAGCGAGAAATCCAATGCGAGCTTTCTCCTTAGACCTTTGTACGAGCGGCATAGAGGTACCCCTTTGTGACACTTGGTTAAAACATGTGCATTGCGATAATCCCGATAGTCCAAGCTAATTAGGACAAGGTGCGGGCACTATTAGTATACTATGCATGAGGCTTGCAACTTGTAGGATATAATTTACATGATACATATGCTTTATTACTACCGTTGACAAAATTGTTTCTTGCTTTCAAAACCAAAGCTCTAGCACAAATATAGCAATCAATGCTTCCATCTGCGAAGGGCCATTCTTTTACTTTTATGTTGAGTCAGTTTACCCATTTCTCTCTATCTTAGAAGCAAACACTTGTGATTAACTGTGCATTGATTCTTACATACTTGCATATTATACTTGTTATATTGCTTTGCATTGACAATTATCCATGAGATATACATGTTACAAGTTGAAAGCAACCGCTGAAACTTAATCTTCCATTGTGTTGCTTCAATGTCTTTACTTTGAATTTATTGTTTTATGAGTTAACTCTTATGCAAGACTTATTGATGCCTGTCTTGAAAGTACTATTCATGAAAAGTCTTTGCTACATGATTCAATTGTTTACTCATTGCATTAACATTGCTTCGAATCGCTGCATTCATCTCATATGCTTTACAATAGTATGATTAAGATTATGTTGGTAGCATGTCACTTCAGAAATTATCTTTTATCGTTTACCTACTCGAGGAAGAGTAGGAACTAAGCTTGGGGATGCTGATACGTCTCCAACGTATCTATAATTTCTGATGTTCCATGCTTGTTTTATGACAATACCGACATGTTTTGTTCACACTTTATGTCATTATTATGCGTTTTCCGTAACTAACCTATTGACGAGATGCCGAAAGGCCGGTTGCTTGTTTTCTGCTGTTTTTGGTTCCGAGAAAGGCTGTTCGGGCAATATTCTCGGAATTGGACGAAATCAACGCCAAACCTCCTATTTTTCCCGGAAGGCTCCGAACACCGAAGAAGAGTCGGAGAGGGGCCAGGGGGCCACCACACCATAAGGCGGCGCGGGCCGGACCACGGCCGCGCCGGCCTAGGGTGAGGCCACCCTGTCAGCCCTCTTGCGCCGCCTCTTCGCCTATATAACCCCTTTCGACCTAAAAACGCAGTACCTCTTGACGAAACTCCAGAAAGACTCCAGGGGCGCCGCCACATCACGAAACTCCAATTCGGGGGACAGAAGTCTCTGTTCCGGCACCCTGCCGGGATGGGGAATTGCCCCCGGAGTCATCTCCACCGCCGTCTCCACCGCCATCTTCGGCGCCATCGGCTGTCTCCATGATGAGGAGGGAGTAATTCACCCCGGGGCTGAGGGCTCCGCTGTAGCTATGTGGTTCATCTCTCTCTTTATGTGATCTAGTTGAATATCATCTATGTGCTACTCTAGTGATGTTATTAAAGTAGTCTATTCCTCCTCCATGATGTAATGTTGGCGGTGTGTGCATCATGAAGTACTTGGTTTATGCTATGATTGTGATCTCTTGTAGATTATGAAGTTAACTATTACTATGATGGTATTGATGCGACCTATTCCTCCTTTCATAGTGTGATGGTAGAAGTGTGCATGCTATGTTAGTACTTGGTTTGGTTGTGTTGATCTATCTTGCACTCTAAGGTTATTTAAATATGAACACTGAATATTGTGGAGCTTGTTAACTCCGGCATTGAGGGTTCGTGTAATCCTACACAATGGTGTTCATCATCCAACAAGTGGGTGTAGAGTAGTCCTATTATGTGATCATTGTTGAGAGTGTCCACTAGTGAAAGCAGGATCCCTAGGCCTTGCTTCCAAGCATCGAATCTCCATTTGTTTACTGTTTTGTTACATGTTTGCTCGCTGCCATATTTTATTCAGATTGCTATTACCACTCATACTCATCCATATTACTTGCATCTCACTATCTCTTCGCCGAACTAGTGCACCTATACATCCGACAAGTGTATTAGGTGTGTTGGGGACACAAGAGACTTCTTGCTTTGTGGTTGCAGGGTTGCTTGAGAGGGATATCTTTGACCTCTTCCTCCCTGAGATCGATAAACCTTGGGTGATCCACTTAAGGGAAACTTGCTGCTATTCTACAAACCTCTGCTCTTGGAGGCCCAACACTGTCTACAAGAATAGAAGCTCCTGTAGACATCAAGTAGCAGGAGCATTACATAAACCAAATGGCATTCTTCTATAAGCAAAAGTACCAAAGTGACAAGTAAAAGTAGTATTTTCTTGATCATATTTGTGCATAGGTATTTGAGAAAAAACCAGAATAACCATCAAGATAGCAAAAATGTGAATTCTTAGATAATGTTTCTAACACTTGATCAATAAAAGACAAAGGATAATGATCCTTACGAGTAGCTTTATTTAATTTCCTAAAATCAATGCACATTCTATAGCAAGTAACAGTATGCTGGGCAACAAGTTCATTTTCATCATTCGGAACCACAATAATTCCACCTTTCTTAGGCACACAATGAACATGACTTACCCATTTACTATCAGCTATATGATAAATAATACCAGCATCTATAAGTTTAATTACCTCTTTTCTTACCACTTCCTTTATTTTTGGATGAAGACGGCGTTGATAATCAACAACGGGCTTTGCAACTTCTTCCAAATTAATCTTATGCATGCATAGAGCTGAACTTATACCTTTAAGATCATCAAGAGAATATCCAATGGCCGGCCTTGAGCATGCAATACCTCCGGTAATTTTGTTTGTTTTCTCCTGAAAGATTAGCATAATAACAGCATATATATTTTTCTCATCAAGGTACGCATATTTCATATCATTAGGAAAAGGTTTTATTTCAAAACTACGATCTTCTTTCGGTGGCAGCAACACTCCAAGATTATCAGGTGGAATATGCAATTGTAAATGTGGTGTTTGTTGAGATAAAATTTCCTCTAAAGCTTCTCTTTCTTCATTACTATAAGGCTCCTCTTGATTAAGTACATATGGTTCCACCACGTCTGATGAAGCAACTGCCACTGAAGCAAGAGTTTCCACAATATCTTTTTGACACTTTTCCTTTTCTAAATGCTTATCAGTAAACTTGGAAAAAATAAATAATAACCTTTCTCTAGCACATTTAATAATAACTCCTTGGCAAACCAATTTCAGCACCAACAGTATGTAAGAAAGGTCTACCAAATATAATAGGACAAAATGCATCTAGGGAGCAACCAAGCATAATAAAATCAGCGGGATACTTAATCTTTCCTACTAATACGTCAACATATATTACCATGCCAAGAGGACTAATAACTTCTTTATTAGCAAGTTGAATAGTTATACATGTTTCCTCCATGTGTATGGGATCAATATCGGGCTTGATTTCGAGATATAGAGAATATGGTATCACACACTTATACTTGCTCTAATATCACAAAGACCATGATAACATGAAATTCCAATAGTACAAGATATAATAGGTTTACCAGCTCTAGTAGTCTTACCATGAATTACCTTAGTGGAATCTTCACATAGCAAGGAGTCTCTTCATTTAATTCTTTTATGGCTGAAATTTGAGGCTTCATAGAGATTTGTTCATAAGGCTCATGACATCTTCTAGCACTCCTATTTGCAACAGTGGTGAGCAAAAGTTCTTTCACCCTGTTCAGATATGGAGGAGATTCCACATATTTTTCTATAATAACCGATGAAGCTTGCTAAACCTGTTTCTCAAATTTAGCAATATATGGTGAAGTCTTAAGAGGTTCAATAAAGACCTTAAATCCTTTATTAGGAACATTCAAATGGTTAGCAAAAGATTTATAAACTTCTACTAAAATATGAGGATCAAGACCAAACTTATTCTTTAGTTCTTCAAACAATATAGTAGTAGAGAAATTCTCTACACATGCATATTCAAAATCAAAACGAGACTCATTACCTTTATCAAGATCCCATGAAAATGAATTATTAGAAATAGTATCCAATAAATAACTTACTTCTTGTTGATTTCTATTAGTAAAACTCCCTTTGGATGAATTGACCAGAAAATCCCTACGATGATGAGGCAGCCTCACATAGAAGTTTATCAATATAAGACTATCATGAATACCATGATAAAGATTCTTACAGATGAGTTCATTAAGCCTCCCTCAAGCTTGAGCAATACTTTCTCCAAGATGAGGGAAAAAATTGTAAATATGACAGCGATCATCATAGCATCTTTAGGAGTATAAAACTTGGTATAGAAGACCTTCCTCAATAATTCTCAGTCAAGACGGCATTTAATATCCATAGATCTAAACCATATGCGAGCATTACCAGAAAGAGATAGATATAATAACTTCCTATTCACATGATCATGAGGAACATCAGCCAATTTGAATAAAAAAACATAGATCTTAAATAGCATGCAGATGTCCCATATCAGTTTTACTTTTATCACATGTGAAGGTTAGTTCCATAGCTTGTTTGGCAATATGAACATGAATTTGAAACGCCACCTTAAGCTCAAGTGGTTTCTCTTCATCTTATTTAAGAGATTTAACATAAGCATAATTGTATAAAATCAAACCAATATCATCACGGGTATACATACCCATGATGAGACAAATAGCAAATAATAAAAAAAGCTTCCTTACCATTCACTTACCAATAGTGTTCCCTCCCCGGCAACGGCGCCAGAAAAGTATCTTGATGGCTCCCAAGTGCAGGAGATAAATTGTAGTACTTTTCAATAAGAAAGGTTGCCGAACCCATGAGGAGCTGAAGGTATTGGTTAGCAAAATCGACAAGAAAGCAATAATAATAAAGTAGCAGTTTTGGTATTTTTAGGTGTATAGTTTGCAGTAAAAATAAAGTACGGAAAATAAATAGACAATAATAAAAATCTCTAGATGAGAGAAAACCCCAATCCTATATGTAGCAAGAGGACAAGCTCAAGTGTGTGTGCTTATATGAGACTAAAGTTCCCGAGGGCGGCATGGATTCACTAGCATATGATTTTTAAACAACACGGTAATATTTTTTCAAGCTTTATTCAATTAGGGGCGGAGCCTAAGTTAGGTGCAACCATTACCATGTGCAAACACACCCCTTATAATGGGTCCTAGAGCCATTT
Organism: Lolium rigidum; assembly: GCF_022539505.1. Taxonomy (NCBI): domain Eukaryota; kingdom Viridiplantae; phylum Streptophyta; class Magnoliopsida; order Poales; family Poaceae; genus Lolium; species Lolium rigidum. The sequence goes on from NC_061510.1 coordinate 124,485,782, forward strand.
TCATGAGCAAGTATAGGAATCAATAAGACAAAAATGTCCCACCATAGCAATAAGATCATTGGTCCCCGACATAAACCCCTCTAATGCAACCCATAGTTTTGGAAGACAATTTATGTCATTTTGACCCTTCCAACACTAATGCATTACATTAAAGTGCATACCTATGAGCCCATATAAGTGAAGTAATATGCAGTCAACGTTCGCATAAAAACATCTTAGAACAACATAAAAAATAGAAAACTTGACCAAACACGCATTGCACATCATATAGAATCATAGCCAGATCATCCTATGCCATCAGGAATGTGGGGAATTACTCACAAATGTCAAACATGATATGGAGCGGAATCATAATGATTACATGACAATCTGAATATATAATCTCCCCACCAAATAATGACAAAGTACCGATCACAAACATGCAACAACACTAGAAAACAATATCTGGGGTTCAATTCAACACAAACTATGAGGGGGATGACGTCGATCTCATAGATGGAGATGGTGGTGATGATGGTGTTGATGGAAATGTCTCCTTCCAAGCCAAGGAGGAGTGGGGATGTTGATGGTGTTGATTTCCCATTCACCGAAGGCACCGGTACAGCAAGATCTGCCCTCTCCCGGAGTAGAAGAGGACTTTTGCCTTCGCTGCCGCCTCAATAAATCTCGGGAAAATATGGCTTAGGTTTTTAGGCGAAACGGAGCTTCTGGTATAAAATGGGGACCGAAATGATGCCCGATGTGCAAACGGCCTTGGGTGGCACGTCCAAACATGTAGGTTGCGCCACCTGGGTCCGTTTGACCCTCCTGTCTCCCCTCGCGTGATTCTTTCGCCCACTATCCTTCTCCGGGTGCAAAACTGATCAGGTATTTTCCCCTCGGTTTTTCGCAATCTAGAAAGTCCTGAAACAAATAAAATATGAAAAAGAGGTTTTCTGCCTCCCAGGAATTAAATACCAATGAAGTGGACTTTGTAGGAAAGTTCTGGAAATCGACTAAAAATGCATAAATAATAATGTAGATAGCAAATAACAACGAAAAATAATCATATATGTAGATAATGATGATGCAAAATGCATGTATCAATAGAGCACTAATTTAGTTGGAGGTGTCAGTTGATGTTAACGAAAAAAAGGAATTTCGCTGTAAACTAAGGTTTTCGCATGGTATCTTCATAGATGTGTGGTACTAACCAAAGACAACCTTTCATAGATGTGTGGCACTAACCAAAGACAACCTTGTATGTGCTGTGTGAACTGTTCCTATTTGTCAACTGGCTAAAAGGTGTGGATCAAAGGTTTAAACTTATTAGGGTGGGAGCGCTTGACATTATTTGATTGTTGTGGCTACGTATAAATGATGAGGTATTTAATGAAAAAAATCTTTTCTTATGAAGGTTATCTATCGGTGCAAAACTTTGATTCGTTTATGACTAGTATATCTACAACATGTAGAGAATGGTTACTTATTTATGGAGGCGTCTACACTGTTGGAGGACATGACGGCTGATATTTTTATCCAACATTGATGGCTGCGTGATCTCCGTATTGTTTCTTCATCGCCTTAGGCGCCTATATTGTTTCTTTGAATATTACTTGTATTGAAACTCTTTTTAATTTTTTATGTTTGTTTGGATTTTAGCAGGTGTGCATCCTAATTATGTAGAGGCTGGTTGTAATACTTAAACCTTTTAAGTAACAAAAAGCCCTTTATGAATAAAAAAGAATAATCAAAGATGTGTCACGCATCATATGGTCTGGCAGGCACCGTACAAGACGTTCATCCTTAGACTAGTAGAGTGTAACACTACATATATGTTGTTTAGTTTTCTTTGGACACCAGGACTAATCTCTATCGAGGATGCTCAAATTATGTGGAGGTTTCCTTTAGGCCGGAAAGAAGGACGCAAAATGTGGGCACTACCGAGTAGCATGGTGATGACGTTGGGATTCCAAGTGCAGAGTGTTGTGCCAGCTGATTATTTTTCCCACAAGGGTGACTCGAGGGTTATATCAAACACTCGGGGAATTGAGTAAAGAGTTGTCTCTCCTTCTCTTCTTCTAGCAATCCTACAAAATAAATAAAGCCTTGTGTCCCCAACTCCACCGTGTGGTTGTCAAGCACAATGTTTCGTATTAGTAATAGTAAAATAAAGTAGTAACGAAACTAAAGTAAACTTGACAAGTAAAGTAAACAAAGTAAAAAGAAAGTAAAAGTTTGATTGTTTTGGGGTTTTGTGTGCAAATAAGATAACTAAATTTTCTTTATTTTCGGATTAAAATAGTGCTACAAGTAGAAAGTAAGATAAATGCAATTAAAAGGTGTTTTTTATGATGAAAGTTAGATCGGGGTTCATGCGTTCACTTGACTATTCTCTCTTTTGAGTTGTAGTGGACAATAATAATTCATCAATGAGACATGAAGACAATAGCTTTAACATGTATAAGATAAGCATCCATATGGTCATGTCCTAGAGATGATGCAACACATCTTTCTTACACTCCACAAGATAGGAATAACTTCAAACAATCTTGTATTAAAAATTAACATGCTATAGCCATAAGAACTTTGACATGCTGTTTGAATATCAAATATGCTACCTTGAACAAACAAGATCATTACTTTGTCACGTAATGAACATAGCACATGTATTCACTTTATCCCTAGTGAGATAGCAAAAGAAAAGGCAAAGCCAGAATAGATCACGAATTTGTTATCACTATTCAATCACTAAAACCATGCTATTCCATCTAACACACACATCACGTCACACATGGTCTTGCATACAATACTTAAGAATGGGGTACATAATATGCATCTATCAATACATATTACACAAAGTAGAGTCGAATATCATAGCACAATATCATAAAATAAAGATTCGCCACATAGGTATTACAAATATGACCATAATCATGTTGGGCAGCTCATATGGTACTAAGAACTATGAAGAACATGAGAGATATAGATCAAGATACTTCCACAAACCCGTAGTACAAAGGTGGACAACTCCTCCTTGATCATTGTGTTGACGAGGAAGACGTTGGAGAAGGTGGAGATCCCTCCGGCGGCGTCTCCGGCGGGATTTTCCCCTCCAACCTTCTCTATTGCAGCCTCTATTTTCGTGTTTCTGTGTTTCTGCGGCGCTCTCCTCTAGATAACCCTCGGGGGTCATATATATATAGTAGTTTTTAGGTTAAAATAGGTCGGTTCGCGAAAGAATCAAGTGATTTGGACGATCGACGGCCGAAAGAGGCATGGTGGTGCGCCCTAGCAGGATGGGCGCGCCACCTGCCCTCATTTGGGCTTCCAAGCCCTCCAGGTCTGGTCCAAAAGCCCATATTGCTTTTCCCGGTGAAAAAAAGGTCCTCCAAAAATCCTAGTTCAATTTGACTCCGTATATGTCTCTCAAAGTGAAAAGTATAGAAAACAAGATTTCCTGTTTACAGAGTTATAACCCAAATAAAGGGGATCATTGGTAAATCCCCACAAATCAATACAAAACATGCTAATGACATCATATATGTTCCAAATATGTGGCAATACATGTTAATAAAGTGCAAAGTTCATGTATGCATTTTACATGCATCACATGGGATGTATGTTCTCCGAAGGTCAACTGCATTCTTGGCATCCTGAACCATAAGTTCCTCAATATCATCATGCCCACTCGAAGGCTATGGTTATATGGGAAAAGGGAGAATATTTTGTGGGTAGAATTAGAAATAAAAATTCCCACAGAGGCGGTGAGTATCTTCGAAGTTGCAAAGCTCATGGAGGTCTGAGATGGCAGAAAAGCGCAATTCTGGACGGATAAATGGTATGATGGGACTCGGGTCTTGGATAGTTTACCACCTGGTAGGCAGAATCATTCTCGGGATCCTGGATGAGCGTAAATTACAAGACGCAGTGCGACGCGACTCATGTAGGATTTTGTTTCAGATCTTGACGACCTAGAGATTCAAGAGTTCTTTGCCATTTGGGGCACAATCTAGATAGTGGATCTCATTAAGGGAAACACACTCTCAGGTGGAGGTAGGATCAGGGAGTAGAATACTCAGCTAGATCGGCATATGCACCCTTGTTTGCTGCAAGAGTTTTTGATCCAATGCTTGCTCCAATTTGGAAATTACAAGCGTCCATGAGTTACAAGTTCTTCGCTTGGATGGTGACCAAGAACCGTTGTTGGAAAACAGACAAATTATAGAAGATGGGGATGCCGCATTCGTCCGCATGCCCCCTATGTGACCAAGAGCCTAAGACTTTATGGCACCTCCTTCTCGGATGCGTGGTGGCTAGACAGATATGGTACGATAGGCTCAGCGAATGGAAAATCCGGTGGACGTCACATCAGGATGCAGAGATCATACATGGTGCTGAGGGAGGTAGATTGTCGGGACATCTTGCTCGCAATCATTCTTGTGATATGGTGCATTTGGACGCACTACAATGGTGTAGTCTTCGATGGGGTGCAGCCATGCCCGTGCACACGTGGTGATTGACGAATATGGAGGCAAGTTCACCGAGGAAGGCGAGACTTCTGAGAGAAGAGGGTGTTTGGTGTCATGACCGAGGGGGTGATTAGCTTGTGTGAGGCAAGGTATGTAATCCATGTAAAAGAAATCGGGTATTGGTATTAAGAGTATTAGCCGAATATTTGTTTTTTGTAGCCACATCCGTGGAGTCGTATGGGCTACTTTTTAGGTTTTTTCCTTGTAGGGAAACAATATGTCTTTCCATGATGTATTCTTAAAAAAATTGTGCATGAAGGAAGCGATGAATATACTTAGGTTACCCCGCCCCTCAAGGCTGTGTGCATGTAGAGTCTCTTGCGCCGTAGTGTTCTATTTCCTGATTAACTTGGAGTTTCTTTCTTAGGGGAAACGAATCCATAATGTTTCTTTTGTTTTACACCATAGACAAACGCATGTAACACGATACCTTAATTATAAAAGAGATCGCGCTCGACCTTCAGCACGGAACGGACATGGCAATTCAAGTCCTTTCTCGCTGCTTCCACGTACTCGATAGCAAATTAGTAATTGAAGGCAAAAAGAGTGTTGAACCAATTTATGCAAGTTCTTAGTTCAAGTTCTGCTATACGCACGACAATCCATGTACGATACTCGTACGATCAGCCTAACAGAAAGCGTGAAACATGACTATGTGCATTTGCTATTTGACTTCTTCTACTCAGAATTACAGCCGACCAATCTACACAGCCAAGTCCAAGATGAAATCGTATTAGAGCATCTCTAACTGAGTCCGTAAAGGCGCGAACTGAAAAAACTCGAGTTCAGTCTACCGAAAATTTTAGTTTCGATCGATTTAGGAGCTGGCGCAGATCATAATCTGTAAATACGAATTGAAAACTTGAAATCGAAATTTCACGGAAGAGCGATGGAATTGAGCTACATACATCTATACTTTACAAAATACAAAAAATAAACTTAGGAGGAGGCCACCGTGCAACCTAGATTGACCGAAATTTGGCCCGGGATCATGCATGGAGGGAACCGGGCAACCCACATGGCCGTAGGCCGCATCAAGGAGGGAACCGGTGACTGGAAGTGGGGAGCGAGGGCCACGACAACGCGGTGTCTCCCGCGCTTCTTCACGCGTGCAACCGTTGCACGAGGGCGTGCAAAATCGCACGACAACGGAATAGGCCCGTTGGGAACTGCCGGTTCGAACGTTCCACCAGGGCTGTCCCAGGGTGCTTTGAGAACCGGTTCGACTAGAACGCACAGGGCTTCCAGACAACCAAACAGGCTGATTTCTTCTGGGCCGATGCGAGTGCTCACAGCCTACAAAACGCGCCCTTTGTACTACTGCTCCAACAGTTTCCGTGGGACTTAGGGAGTATTTCTTTTTGTCCTTCCCGAGCGAGGGATTTTATAATTTGCCACACTTTTCTTTGCACTTCTATCATTTGCCATTTTATGTGTCACTGACAGGTGGTGGTCATGTGGCAAATAATAGATACTTTAAAGAAAAGTGTGGCAAATCATAAAATATCCCGCCTGCCGGCATCTGGACTTGTGGTTCTCTATTATTCTGGTGAGCGCACCTTTTTGCTCTCGTTGTTCTTCTTGGTCGTGGCCGATGCCGCCATGATTACATGTGTCGGATGAACTCATTGTTTCTGTTTGTGACAGATTTTCTCAATATTGCCACGGAAGTGTATCTGTATGCAAAGCTTGTTCATTTGTTTCATGGGAATTACGGTAGCTCGTTAATCCATCAGATTCATCATACCAAGGTATTCAGCTCTATCAGATTTGTCAGGCTGAATACAACGATGATGGGCGTTGTTTTGTTTTGGGCTGGGGCTTCGCATAGGACGCTGGGGCTGACGTTGATTAGCGTGGTGGACTCAGAGAAAAATTAGCATTGTGGAGAAGCATCGTACATGGATCGTACGCAAATTGTTGTGTGTGGAGCAATTCCGTTTGCCTAATACTCCACGTTATTGTTGGCCTACGACGCCTTTAACTACATCAACTTTCGCTCTGTGGTCAGTTGTTCACCTACTGTCAAATTTCTTCCTCCGGGTCATTCATTGTTCCTTTTTTAAAGAAGGTAGCAGTTTGAGTAATATCCTTTAATAGTCCCATTGATTTCACTAATGAAACAGGACAAATGTTGGTTGTAGACTTGTAGTAGTACTACATGTGAGTCACATGCTGCATTGATGCTGGAAAGCTAGAGTCGAGGAGAAGTAAAAAGAGAAGAAACTAAGACCAGATCAGTCAGAAATAATAATCACAAAGACTTCGTAAACCAGTGACTCCTTTGTAGAAAGAATAGACAATTACAAATAAAATATTCTAAGAATCATTCCATCGTGTGAAAGCACGTTTAGTACAAGGCAACAAACAAAGACTAGCTTCTCACTGCACTTTATTTTTCCATGATGAGATCGATCAAATAAATTAGAACAGAGAGGCAATGCTGCATGAGGAGAGAGGAACAGATATGCATGCAATCGCAAAAAGAAAGTAGCTGTCTTCCGCCTGTGATTTTATCTCGCAGTAATTTACTATGTAAAAATGTATGGTGTTAATTCCTAGTTCTCGGTTGTATTTCTTATTTGCCTGTCGATTTTTAAGGACGTATATGATGCGGTGATGTCGGTATTTCTTTTGATATATTTAGCTTAAAAGATTTAAGGAAGATAGTGCATCAAGTTATTCATACGGACCAACTTGATCCTTGTGTACGATCCATACTAAAACTGACCAACTGCCTATTCCACGTCCTCTACTTTTTTTCGATAGCCCATCCTTTTGTTTTAGTAGAGTCAAAGTTGCCACATCAGATTTATTTTAGTTGGAGAAGAGAGGATGGAGAAAAAAATAAGTTGTGTTTCCTTAGTTCAGAGATGTTCTTCTTAAAACGTTATGTGATGGCTAATTTCTACAACGTACCGCATGTGTTCCCTCACATCTTAGTTTTGTACTGACATTTAATTAATTTTTATTATTGCTATGGATGAGAACAAAAGATAAAGCGTTGTAAAAGTTAGCGTGTTCATGGTGTTTTGGCTCATAGGTGCAAATGCACCTAGCTATTATGAATAATGTATTTAATTTTTTTGAAATGTCAAAAAATTCTGGAAAAATATTCTAGGTTTACATCTTGATATGCCATGTTTACACACAAAATTTTGTGAGAAAAGGACAACTTTTATGGGATTTGCAAAAAAAATATAAAACAACATCTCGTAAAAGGCTATTTTGTAGGACCGAAAATTGCCTTTTTCACAAATCACAGAAAATGTTATTTTTTCGCGAAATGTTGTGTGCGGACATATAAAGTCCGGATGTACACCTAGTTTTTTTTCAGATTTTTTTACATTTTAAAATATGTTTTTAAATAATGGGTGCATCTACACCTATGATCCAAAAGTGATATCCGGTTCTCTAGACGTGTCCTCTCGCCCAGAATTTTACATACCTAACAACCAGAATTTGTAAATTGGTGAATTGACCAATTTTGTTCAATCTGATGCCCACTCAACTTGGCATTGCACCTAGCCCTTTGACCGATTTGATATCACGATCATCATTAATTAACCCAGCTAGCATCTAGCAAATGGGAACCAAACCTATATGACTACTCATGGTATGCTACTCTCTGTTACTCTGCCTTCATGGTAAGTACATAGTATCATAGTGAGGCACACAGGTGCCATATATTCATTATAGTATAATAGTCCAGTTGAATTCAAAAGAATTAATAATTTGGTTAATAAGATATGACATATATCCCATAAAAATTATATCGTTGAATTTATATTCGGAAGAAGTTTTCAATGATATTTTTTTTGTGATATATACTCCCTCTGTCCCAGTTTAAAGGGTCTACGCACATCTCTAGATCAACAATTTGACCAACATAATATAAATTATATAATGCAAAAATTATATCATTAGAAAGTAAAACATCTAAATTTTCTAATGGTATATGTTTTATAATATATACCTTGCAGTACGTTGATCAAATTTGTGATTTAGACTTACGCATGGATCTATAAACCGTGATGGAGGTAATAACTTATATTTGTTGACCAAATTAATAGTCAAAGTTTTTGCTCGAAGTACATAGTACTCCAATAAACCGGTATATATGGAGGTAATGACATAGCTATAGTACTAGTATAAACTTGTATGGAGTAACACGAGCATCTGTCCTCATTTAATGTACATATCATATCATCAAAATATCTAATTATCATTGCATGTTATCACCTAAGTTATTCTCACTATAAGTAATCTATGTGCCATAACGTGGACTATAGCAAGAGTCGAGGTAGCATCAGTTTATCGGCAAGATAATACGCGTGTCAAGATCGACATAATTCTGTACAGAATTGACATATGCAAATCTCTCTTTTCTCCTGTGCTCAAATGCAAGTTGACGAATTAATCAGCAGGTACCATGCGATCGCGACTCGCCGTTGGTCGACAGGCTCGATCTCTTTAGCCTTTGATTACACAACCGACCGGAAGAGAGTACGTTTTTAGTTGGGCGATCAATTAATTAAATCGTACCATTTTCTGGCAATCAGCAGCAACTATATATGGCTATATGTGTATGCAATCGCAACGTGAGGCACACGTACGCGCAAGTGATCGACGAGATGGATGGATGGATCGATGCGACGCCGCTGGCATTGGGAACGTGGCCGACACACCGTTTTGGCACAACTTGATCAAGGTCAATTGATATCTCAGTCCATCGTACTGCTACAGCCTAGCTACATGTTTTCTTCTGTTACATGTGCCCGGTGACCGGCTTAACCGGCCGTTTAACGTTGCTACTGATCTCCTTTTCTTTTTGAACATGAACTTTCGTACTCACTACTATGCTCACAGAGGTGTTCGATTTAAACCCTAAATTAGGACGAAGCTTGATCATTGGCTCATTGCGTATCGTCCTAGCTATTCATTGTTGTCGTCAATTCCACTTCCTGCACACTTGTTGATAGGTGTTTGCGAACCATCGAATAATTGCGCATGTGCGTAATACAGTCGGCGAAAGCTAGCTCTATACTATATATGTAGATCGAATAGACTCTTCTTTAGCAATTAGCATTGACGTCTATAGCAACACTTTAGAGAGGGTGAAAGCTAGACTTACGGGATAACTCTTACGGAAAATTTCTACGGAGGGACGTGCATGCATGCAAGTAACCGGTTGGTCTGTTGATTTTTCCATCCATGATTCTCGGGCTGTGAACAAATTGTGTGGTGCCACGTCTGTCCGTAAGAGGCATCCTGTAGGAATTTGCCCGTAGATGTAGTGTTACTCATAGTACTACTCGTCTTATGTTGACCTGTGAATCATGCATTCAACAAGTTGGGAGTGCAGATTTGTTTTCTATGTTGATCAATGAAGCACGCACTAAAACAGCTAGCCAGCTAGTGTTTGCAGCAGGAATTAGTTATGCTGTAATTTCTCATCGAAAAAAGGAAATATATACGTGTATGCTAATTGACCATCCATGTCATATGCCATGTGCAGCATGGAGGGAAAATATTGACCAGCGAGTTATAATGAAAATTAGCATCTAGTACAACACAATGCATATCAGAAATTCACCGGTACGTGAGGAAGAAAAGAGAGAGGCGGCCGTGAGGGTGTAAAACCCATCTAGGGTTTTATGTCTCCTTCGTCGATGACGTCACCGGTTCGCTCCGTCTCTAGTGGCCTTGAGGGTGTGGGGAACCACGGCCCTTTGCCGGCGAGGAGGTTTCTGTTCTTTGTTTAATTTGTATTCGTTGTTTTTTTCATGATGGCAATGTGGCAGCTACATGTTGAATTCAGAATATGGTCATTCTCACCCTATCCTTGCTTCGGTGTGCGTCTAGCGTCGGTAGAGGCCGTGTGGATTCATGTGCCCGGCGGATCTCCTAGGATCTGATCGGATTTCGTGTTCGTTGGTGTAGTTTTAGGCCAGTTTCTCCGATCTATGTTTATCATCATTGGTGATGGTTGCTGCTCTAGTGCGCCAGTGCTTTGGGATCTTAGCACGACGATTTTTCGTTTGTTTACTACAACACAAGATCTACTACGAAAAGATTTACTCGGCTCCGGTGATGGAGGGCCGAGGACAACGGCGCGTCTTCTACTCGCATTAGTGTCTTTAGTCATTGTTGGGTGGTTCAAAGACCTAGTTTTAAATTTTATTATCGTTAGAGTTGTTTGTGCTGTTGTTAATGATTACTAATAGATCGATAATTTTTTTGCAAAAAAGGTATAGCATCCAGTTCCCTCCACTCGAGTGGCCATTATGTATACAGTGTTTGCGATCATGGGGCTCGATCTCTATCCGAAGTTCCGATCCAAAAACACAAGTTACACAACATGGTACGATATACAGACGCCTTACTGTGGAAGTAGCTTTCAAGACGCCCCAGATCAACCTTGTTTCTGTGGATCAAACGAAGGAAGATCAATCGATCGAGAGGATAATATCGCCCCACGTCCAATTTGGCAACCAAGTGGACTGGCACTAACAGGGAAATGGTTTCCTCTTGTGCCCATGATGACATTTTATGCCTCCCTCCCTTTCCTCGATCTGCAATTTCTCATCAATTCACATTGCGAAAAATAGAAGATGATATCAGACAGCGCAGCTGCCCATCGCCTTTTGGCCTATCAACAACTCGATCGTGCGCAAAATTTCATGATAGCTAGTACAGTTATTGCTGGTGATTAGCATCACGGTAACGCAATATGTACGGCGGACCTTTTTGGACGGCAGGGGCTTCTTTCAAAGATCACACCAGATCGGGAACGCAGATGGGAAGGTGATGGAGGGTGAAAGACGAGGAACTGGACGGAACACGCACACGCGTACCCACTCGCACAATCGAGATCGACAGGGTTACTGTCACGCACGTGCCTGAGATTGTGAAAGGAAAAAAAAATCAAGCTGCTTGGAAAGTTGGACTCAAACTGATCGACTGAATGTGGTGTGGCCACCCAGATCAAAGTATCTTTTGACTCGGTCCTTGAATATATTGGAGTAATAACCTGACCTCTCGAAGGTGACAAGTCGTAGTGCAAACCAATTTAGACACAATCATTTCAGGCTCTGTCCTTGGGATATCATGTGATGCGATTTTCGTACGTACGGTCTACTTGCTATGATAGTACTGTACTAGTCTTGTGTTGGTTCTGAGTAGGATGATCGATCGTCCCTAGCTATTGCTTGATTTCCTCGCATGGAGTCAGCTTCCAGTTTGCTCAAAAGAAAAGTCAGCTTTCGGTGACTTAATTGGTGTGTGTGTATGGAAATATGGTTATTGGCCCATCTTATTTTTTCAATATACCAGCAAAACAGAGCGACTAAATAAAATTTTGACCGTTTGGAAAAAATTCCTTTATTCCAGGCATATTAATTATGTTGCATGTTTCTTTCGACAAGGAGAATATATTAATATCACGCAGATATCAATTACACCCAGCCTATGCAACAACGCATCCCCCTAATAGCAATACAGATGGACACAACAACAACAAAAAACAATTACATAAAAGAAAAGTCCCGCTATCAGTGATCTGTTCCTTGTAGCAGCAGGCCAAATACAACCAAGATAGTACCAGATATCCATCTCCTCCAAAAGCGACACCTTCAATAAGGAAACAATGCAAAAACACTCTAATGGTGCATTATAATAGGTCTTCACCCAGGATAAAGTTCGCGCTCATAAAACAATACCTTCGATAAGGTAATTGTCACGCACGTCAAATTAAGCCCAGGCCTTGAGTTTTCACCCTGCAAATTTAGACTCTGAATTTCTCATGTGATGTCGCCACACTAGCCGATGTGGCTGCTCCAAGTCACGAATCACAAGGCCAAAACCTCATCTCCACCAGGACTCGAACTACCATTACCACTCATTAGATCTTAGCTTCCATGCAATTATCCGCGACTGACTTTGCCATGGAATTAAGGACATGTCACACGATGGCAATAGACCGCAGATCGCTCCCAGATGATCAGCAAAAACATGGTTGTGCGCGACCGAATAATATCCAACCCAGCAACCTCCGACATGTTGACCATTGGAGTTCGTGGTGGAGCCTTCCGAAACTCGACGCTCTAGCCAGATCAATGAAAACATGCAACAAGCAGTTCTTCGTCATGGCGTGAGAGGGATCATAGGATAACCGTCTTTATTCAGGCCGAGCCCCACGCAACTGGCCATCCACGGCCGCCTGGGGGACTCCGCGCGACGCGACTGGCCGATGGCGAGAGAAGACATTAAGGTTGGGAGAAGGCCACCAATCGTAGGCAAGGCCCCAGATCGAGCGTACCAACCGCCATATCCTGCCATCCCTGCCACCCTTGGATCCACCACCGAAGCCCGCCGACCGCCGCTGGCCGCCAACACCGCCGGAGATCAGCACTAGTAGGAAATGCCTTATAGGTGGGATCAGCACTAGTATATCAACACGGCAATGGAGCGCGCTGCCGCCGCCGCCTTCCTCCGCGACGGCCGCATGCCTCCACGCTCCACGCATCACCGCCACCAGCAGGAGCCGCTGCATCAAGGAGGAGGAGGAGCCGCCGCATCGAGGACTTGGGCGAGCCGCCGCATCGAGGAGGAAGAGGAGCCGCGCGTCCTCCTCCTCGACCCCTGCCGTTGTCGTCTACTTCTTCCTCGACCCCTGCCGTCATCATCGGTGAGCCCTCCCCTCCCCTCCTCTATTTACATCCTCTGTTTACCTGCCGTCGGTGTCCCCTGCCGTACGTATGTGTTGTGCTAAATTGTGCCGTATGTGTTGTGCTAAATCGTATGCATCTAGGACCCGCTTCCATTTTTAGAAAAAAAATGGCATTTTGGAGAAATTGAGAGAACGAAAGAATAATATGCACCGGATAGATTTCTCATGGTTAAACAAAATAAACTGTTGTTAGCATATAAATGTATTCCATGATGAGACTCATATAAAGCTGTATGTTCTTATATGAGAACATACAGGTTCTTAACAAAGCTGTGAGCTTACTATCATCGCTGAAAAAGAAGATATGAATTCTCATGTCAAAGAGGCAATTTTTTTACAACTAATAACAATGAAGCAGTCAAGACTCAATACTAGTGGGGCAGCATCATACATTACACATACTAAATACCACAAAATCCACTGACTACTGGTGTGATAATCTGAAAGTGAACTGAATCTAGGCAAGACTAGATCATACTGACTTCTGCCAGATGAAATTCTTGCATAAAAATACATAAACCCGTTAGCTCGTGTTAAAGCATATAGATTCTAGGCAGTAAATTATACCTGACTTAAACATGAATAAACATTCTGCCGATTCATCTGACATAGCCTGATATTTCAATACTAACATACTCTTATAGAAAATTACAATGGCACCTGCCATCGACACTCTGAGATGTAGCTCTGCAGCTAGTCTCGGGTTCACGAGTAAATATTACCAGTTTCACTAAAAGTAAACTGTTGAAAGCTGACATTATATACAACAATATACTGGTATTACAATGAGGTGAGATCTTGAACCCTAGCAAGGCCCCAAGATCTCGGCCCTAAGACGCAGATCAGGACGAGAGAGGAGGGTGGAGGCAGATCGCATGGAGTGGCTGGCTGTGGTTTAACCAATAGATTTTGGAAAATGTTTATTCTCCAATTCAGGGCATTACAAAGTGACCGAGCAAGTAAATCTTTGTACAAATATACATGTGATTGCCTGAATTGTTGTCCAAGAAGACAAAGTCTGCTAGGATTCTTCAAATCCATAATTATATGTTAGTGACAGTGCTGCATTTTGTGTGTGTTTTAGTGGGATAGATTCAGATTGAAATTACAGTGTGTCTACTGTCTAAAAATAGTTTGACATGTCTTCTAATCTTCAATTTACACTGACTTTTTTTTTATCTGTTGAAAGTGATACTACTACTCCATGATTAGGGAGTCTATGTATAATCATAACTGAGGAGCCACAAACTAGGGAGAGTGTACTATATTCAGTGAAGCAATAACATATTAGGAACCTGCAATAGGTTGATGTGGTGTATCTCTGTATATATAAACTTTTCTCATGCTATTGGAATTGAATTTAGTGTATCTAAAAGATACTGAATGACATTATCCCAAATTAAATTCCTAACATTTTTTCTATTTTCTACCATATATATGGTCCCTCCCATGGTTTCAATCATATGATTTTTAATGCACAGAACCAATGAAACCTAGCAACTATATGTGCAATGTAGGTGAATTTTTTTTGTCCATGGCCCTTCAAATCATACTATGTTGCTATATATGTGTATATGTTGTACATGGTTCTTTTTATAAATGATTTGGTCTTTAAATTATTTTGTATTTGCCGATGATTAGAATGTTTAGTCGATCACTACACTCTGGGGTGGGTGATACGTCCATTTTGTATCACTATTTTATATCGTAATTTGCTGTTATTCATTGATATATTTCATATTTAAAGATGATATTTATGTTATTTCACCTATTTTGCATGTTTCATGATTATTGGAGAATTACTCACCGGAGGCAGGATTCTGCTGGAAAAAAGCACCGTCAGGATACAGTATTTCTGAAGATCAACAATTGACGGAAAATATACCGAAGCTCCTATTTTCGCAGAAGACGGAGCCAGCCAAAAGGGGAGGCCGAGGAGGGCCACCATGGGCCCTCCCCATAGGCCGGCGCGGGCCCCACCCTGGCCGCGCCGCCATGTGGTGAGGGGGCCCACGACCCCCCTCGGTCGTCTCTCCTTCGCGTACTTCATCTCCCGAAAACCCTAAGGCGAGGGGAGGCATCGAGAATAGACACAGCCGCCTCTGCGGGGCGGAAAACACCAGAGAGAAAAGAGCTCTCCGGCAGGCTGAAATCTGCCGGGGAAATTCCCTCCCGGAGGGAGAAATCGTCGCCATCGTCACCGCCATCGAGCTGGACTTCATTGGGATCATCATCACCATCATCTCCACCGCCGACACCATCATCTCCACCGCTGCACCTCGTCTCCGCTGTAACATCTAGGGTTGAATCTTGATTATTTCATAGGGGAAACTCTCCCGGTATTGATTACTCCTTGTTATTGATGCTATTGAGTGAAACCATTGAACCAAGGTTCATGTTCATATTGTTATTCATCATCATATCACCTCTGATCATGTTCCATATGATGTCTTGTGAGTAGTTCGTTTAGTTCTTGAGGACATGGGTGAAGTCTAAATGTTAGTAGTGAACTATGTTGAGTAATATTCAATGGTTTGATATTTAAGTTGTGGTGTTATTCTTCTAGTGGTGTCATGTGAACGTCGACTACATGATACTTCACCTTTATGGGCCTAGGGGAATGCATCTTGTATTCGTTTGCTAATTGTGGGGTTGCCGGAGTGACGAAAACTGAACCCCGTTGGTATATCGATGCGGGAGGGATAGCAGGATCTCGCAGTTTAAGGCTGTGGTTAGATTTATCTTAATTACTTTCTTGTATTTGCGGATGCTTGCAAGGGGTTTAATCACAAGTATGTACTAGTCCTAGGAAGGGCGGTGCATTAGCATAGGTTCACCCACACAACACTTATCAAAACAATGAAGATTAATCAACTATATGAAGCGAAAGCACTAGACTAAATTCCCGTGTGTCCTCAAGAACGTTTGGTCATCATAAGTAAACAAACCGGCTTGTCCTTTATGCTAAAAAGGATTGGGCCACTCGCTGCAATTATTACTCTCGCATTTTACTTACTTGTACTTTATTTATCTCGCTATATCAAAACCCCCGAATACTTGTCTGTGAGCATTTACAGTGAATCCTTCATCGAAACTGCTTGTCAACACCTTCTGCTCCTCGTTGGGTTCGACACTCTTATTTATCGAAAGTACTACGATACACCCCCTATAATTGTGGGTCATCAAGACTATTTTCTGGCGCCATTGCCGGGGAGTGAAGCGTTATTGGTAAGTGGAATTGGTAAGGAAAACTTTTACTGTACGTGCTGTTTTTATTTCTGCCTGCTGCCATAATTCATTATGGAGAGATCTTCTTTTGAATTCCTATTTGGGAAGTCTACTACTACTGCAACGGTAGTGGACGAGGCGCCAGGTGAGAAAGAGATTCCATATAAAATACATATGAAAATTATTGAACGTGTTGTGGATAACCGCTATGAAAGGGATGGAACTGTTCATCCTGGAGATCATTTATTGTTTCTTCATGAGTTTTGCGGGTTATTCAAGTGTGCAGGTATTTCAATGGATGAAGTTAGGAAGAAACTGTTCTCTATGTCGCTATCTGGTAAAGCGGCGCATTGGTATAAATTGCTGAAGAATGGGAACTCTCTTGATTGGAAGGATATTGTGCCTCTATTTTATTCTATATTCTATCCTCCAAGTGAAATTCACAAAGACCGGAACCGCATATATAATTTCTAGCCTCATGATGGAGAGAGTATTGCCCAAGCATGGGGGAGATTGAAGTCTTTAATGCTCAAATGCCCCATTCACGAGCTTCCTGGTAATATCATCATTGATAATTTCTATGCAAGACTTTCTTTTCAAGATAAAACCTTGCTGGATACTTCTTGTTCTGGATCATTCACACGCAACAAAGAAGAGATTAAATGGGACCTTCTTGATCGGATTCAGGAGAATACTGAAGGGTGAGAGAACGACAAAGGTAGAGAGTCAGGTATAAATTATGATTATGAATGCATTGAAACTTTTATGGATACTGATAAATTTCGTAATATGAGTGCTACTTATGGTCTTGATTCTCAAGTTGTTGCAAATTTTTATAAAGCCTTTGCCTCTCATTTTGAATTGCCTACGAAGAACTTTGATAAATATCATGAACCTTATAATGATGAAACTGATTCACCTATAGGCAAATGTGTTGAAATTAAAACTGTGGATCATATTCTTCCTGAAGCTTATACTGAAAAAACTCCTTTCCCTGCTAAAATGAAGGAGTATTATGTTATAACTAGTGTGGTTAATAAAAGTGCAAAGAAACCTATAGAACCTGAGGAGAAAATAAATGTTGAATCTGCTATTGAAATAGTTAAAGATCTTGTGACTGAAAATGTAGAAGATAGTCACATCATTTTCTGTAAAGATGCTTCTAATATTGTTTCGCATCCTAGTAAGTCTAGGAAAGCTAGTGTTCCTATGCTCTCTGTTAGAATTGGTGATCATTGTTATTATGGTTTATGCGATATTGGTGCAAGTATTAGTGCCATTCCTTATGAGCTTTACAAGGAAATCATGCATGAAATTGGTTCTTGTGAACTTGAAGATATTGATGTGGTTATTCGGCTAGCTAATAGAGAAACTATCTCTCCTATTGGTATTGTTCGAGATGTGGAAGTTCTATGTGGTAAGATTAAATATCCTGCTGACTTTTTGGTACTTGGTTCTGCTGCTAGTAAGACTTGTCCTATCATTTTTGGTAGACCTTTTCTAAATACTTGTGGAGCTATAATAGATTGCAAGAAGGAGAAAATTGTGACAAAATTTGCTGGTGAAACTTATGAGTTTAATTTCTCTAAATTTGCCAAAGTTCCTTATGAAGCTGAATTGCCTAATAATGATTTTAAAATTGAACAGTGTGCATCTATTGCTCTTGCTCCTAGTAATCCTTTGCAGCAACATTTGGAGGATCATGAGAGTGAAGTCTTTAGGGAAGAAAGGAATGAGCTTGATGAAATTTTCCTTCGTCAACCCATTCTTAAACATGACTTACCGGTTGAAGATCTAGGTACAACACCACCACCAAAGGAAGATCCTGTTTTTGATTTGAAACCATTGCCTGATAATCTTAAGTATGCTTATATTGATGATAAGAAAATATATCCTGTTATTATTAGTGCTAAGCTCTTAGATTTTGAGGAAGAAAGGTTATTGGAAATATTGAAGAAACACCGAGGAGCTATTGGTTACACTCTTGATGACTTGAAGGGGATTTCTCCCGCTATTTGCCAACATGCCATCAACATAGAAGATGATGCAAAGCCTGTTGTTGAACATCAGCGTCGTCTAATTCCTAAGATGAAGGATGTGGTAAGAAATGAGGTATTAAAAATCCTTGAAGCTGGTATTATATATCCTATTGCTGATAGTAGATGGGTTAGTCCTGTGCATTGTGTTCCTAAAAAAGGAGGAATAAATGTTGTACCTAATGATAATGATTGATGGCGTGTATTTCACACGTTCGTTGGGCAACCCCAAGAGGAAGGTATGATGCGCACAGCAGCAAGTTTTCCCTCAGAAAGAAACCAAGGTTTATCGAACCAGGAGGAGCCAAGAAGCACGTTGAAGGTTGATGGCGGCGGGATGTAGTGCGGCGCAACACCGGGGATTCCGGCGCCAACGTGGAACCTGCACAACACAACCAAAGTACTTTGCCCCAACGAAACAAGGTGAGGTTGTCAATCTCACCGACTTGCTGTAACAAAGGATTAACCGAATTGTGTGGAAGATGATTGTTTGCAAGAAAACGGTAAAAACAAGTATTGCGAGCAGATTTGTATTTCAGTATTAAAAGAATGGACCGGGGTCCACAGTTCACTAGAGGTGTCTCTCCCATAAGATAAAAGCATGTTGGGTGAACAAATTACAGTCGGGCAATTGACAAATAGAGAGGGCATAACAATGCACATACATGGCATGATAAGTATAGTGAGATTTAATTGGGCATTACGACAAAGTACATAGACCGCCATCCAAATGCATCTATGCCTAAAAAGTCCACCTTCAGGTTATCGTCCGAACCCCTTCCAGTATTAAGTTGCAAAGCAACAGACAATTGTATTAAGTATGGTGCGTAATGTAATCAACAACTACATCCTCGGACATAGCGCCAATGTTTTATCCCTAGTGGCAACAGCACAGCACAACCTTAGAACTTTCCATCACTTCGTCCCAGTGTCAATGCGAGCATGAACCCACTATCGAGCATAAATACTCCCTCTTGGAGTTAAAAGCAAAAACTTGGCCGAGCCTCTACTAGTAACGGAGAGCATGCAAGATCATAAACAACACATATGTAATAACTTGATAATTAACATAACATGGTATTCTCTATCCATCGGATCCCGACAAACACAACATAGAGTATTACGGATAGATGATCTTGATCATGTTAGGCAGCTCACAAGATCCAACAATGAAGCACAATGAGGAGAAGACAACCATCTAGCTACTGCTATGGACCCATAGTCCAGGGGTGAACTACTCACTCATCACTCCGGAGGCGACCATGGCGGTGTAGAGTCCTCCGGGAGATAAATCCCCTCTCCGGCAGGGTGCCGGAGGAGATCTCCAGAATCCCCCGAGATGGGATCGGCGGCGGCGGCGTCTCAGTAAGGTTTTCCGTATCGTCGTTTTTCGCATCAGGGGTTTCGCGACGGAGACTTTAATTAGGCGGAAGGGCGAGTCGGGGGCTGACGAGGGGCCCACACCACGGGCGGCGCGGGCCCCCCTTGGCCGCGCCGCCTTGTGGTTTGGCCACCTCGTGGCCCCACTTCGTATGCTCTTCGGTCTTCCGGAAGGTTCGTGGCAAAATAGGACCCCGGGTCTTTGTTTCGTCCAATTCCGAGAATATTTCGTTACTAGGATTTCTGAAACCAAAAACAGTAGAAATACAGAAGCTGGCACTTCGGCATCTTGTTAATAGGTTAGTTCCGGAAAATGCACGAATATGACATAAAGTGTGCATAAAACATGTAGGTATCATCAATAATATGGCATAGAACATAAGAAATTATCGATACGTCGGAGACGTATCAAGCATCCCCAAGCTTAGTTCTCGCTCGTCCCGAGCAGGTAAAACGATAACAAAGATAATTTCTGAAGTGATATGCCATCATAACCTTGATCATACTATTTGTAAACATATGTAGTGAATGCAGCGATCAAAACAATGGTAATGACATGAGTAAACAAGTGAATCATAAAGCAAAGACTTTTCATGAATAGTACTTCAAGACAAGCATTAATAAGTCTTGCATAAGAGTTAACTCATAAAGCAATAAATCAAAGTAAAGGCATTGAAGCAACACAAAGGAAGATTAAGTTTCAGCGGTTGCTTTCAACTTGTAACATGTATATCTCATGGATAATTGTAAACATAGAGTAATATAACAAGTGCAATATGCAAGTATGTAGGAATCAATGCACAGTTCACACAAGTGTTTGCTTCTTGAGGTGGAGAGAGATAGGTGAACTGACTCAACATAAAAGTAAAAAGAATGGTCCTTCAAAGAGGAAAGCATCGATTGCTATATTTGTGCTAGAGCTTTTATTTTGAAAACATGAAACAATTTTGTCAACGGTAGTAATAAAGCATATGAGTTATGAAAGTTATATCTTACAAGTTGCAAGTCTCATGCATAGTATACTAATAGTGCCCGCACCTTGTCCTAATTAGCTTGGACTACCGGATCTTCGCAATGCACATGTTTTAACCAAGTGTCACAATGGGGTACCTCCATGCCGCCTGTACAAAGGTCTAAGGAGAAAGCTCGCATTTTGGATTTCTCGCTTTTGATTATTCTCAACTTAGACATCCATACCGGGACAACATGGACAACAGATAATGGACTCCTCTTTAATGCATAAGCATGTGGCAATAATTATTATTCTCATATGAGATTGAGGATATGTGTCCAAAACTGAAATTCCACCATGAATCATGGCTTTAGTTAGCGGCCCAAAGTTCTTCTCTAACAATATGCATGCTCCAACCATAAAGGTGGTAGATCTCTCTTACTTCAGACAAGACGGACATGCATAGCAACTCACATGATATTCAACAAAGAATAGTTGATGGCGTCCCCGGAAGCATGGTTATCGCACAACAAGCAACTTAATAAGAGATAAAGTGCATAAGTACATATTCAATACCACAATAGTTTTTAAGCTATTTGTCCCATGAGCTATATATTGCAAAGGTGAATGATGGAATTTTAAAGGTAGCACTCAAGCAATTTACTTTGGAATGGCGGATAAATACCATGTAGTAGGTAGGTATGGTGGACACAAATGGCATAGTGGTTGGCTCAAGTATTTTGGATGCATGAGAAGTATTCCCTCTCGATACAAGGTTTAGGCTAGCAAGGTTATTTGAAACAAACACAAGGATGAACGGTACAGCAAAACTCACATAAAAGACATATTGTAAACATTATAAGACTCCATACCGTCTTCCTTGTTGTTCAAAACTCAATACTAGATGTTATCTAGACTCTAGAGAAACCAAATATGCAAACCAAATTAGCAAGCTCTAAGTATTTCTTCATTAATGGGTGCAAAGTACATGATGCAAGAGCTTAAACATGAGCACAACAATTTCCAAGTATCAAATTATCCAAGACATTTTAGAGTTACTACATGTAGCATTTTCCAATTCCAACCATATAACAATTTAACGAAGAAGAAACTTCGCCATGAATACTATGAGTAGAGCCTAAGGACATACTTGTCCATATGCTACAGCGGAGCGTGTCTCTCTCCCATAAAGTGAATGCTAGGATCCATTTTATTCAAACAAAACAAAAAACAAAACCAAACCGACGCTCCAAGCAAAGTGCATAAGATGTGACGGAATAAAAATATAGTTTCGGGGAGGAACTCGATAATGTTGTCGATGAAGAAGGGGATTCCTTGGGCATCCCCAAGCTTAGACGCTTGAGTCTGCTTAGAATATGAAGGGGTGAACCACCGGGGAATCCCCAAGCTTAGAGCTTTCACTCTCCTTGATCATATTGCATCATACTCCTCTCTTGATCCTTGAAAACTTCCTCCACACCAAACTCGAAACAACTCATTAGAGGGTTAGTGCATAATAAAAATTAACATGTTCAGAGGTGACACAATCATTCTTAACACTTCTGGACATTGCATAAAGCTACTGGACATTAATGGATCAAAGAAATTCATCCAACATAGCGAAAGAGGCAATGCGAAATAAAAGGCAGAATCTGTCAAAACAGAACAGTCCGTAAAGATGGATTTTATTAGGCCACCAGACTTGCTCAAATGAAAATGCTCAAATTGAATGAAAGTTTCGTACATATCTGAGGATCATGCACGTAAATTGGCTTAATTTTCTGAGCTACCTACAGGGAGGTAGACCCAGATTCGTGACAGCAAAGAAAATCTGGAACTGCGCAGTAATCCAAATCTAGTACTTACTTTACTATCAAAGACTTTACTTGGCACAACAAAACATAAAACTAAGATAAGGAGAGGTTGCTACAGTAGTAAACAACTTCCAAGACACAAATATAAAACAAAAATACTGTAGTAAAAACATGGGTTGTCTCCCATAAGCGCTTTTCTTTAACGCCTTTCAGCTAGGCGCAGAAAGTGTAACTCAAGTATTATCGAAGGGTTGTGCACCTACAGCGGGGTTTGGAGTTTTCTCAACCATGCATAGTATATTGGATACATAAATTTCAGCGTCTCCCTTCTCATTAGTCTTGGGCTTGCTACTCTCATCGAACAAATTTTCAGGAACAAGCCAAGCATAATTATGTTCTAGTGCATCATTCATAGCTAGGAGTTTACATGGTATTGGTGCTTTGATCTCCCCACCTTCATTAGCATTATTAGTGTACCTTATCCTATCTATATCCATTTTTTCAAGGAGACCAACAAAATTAGTATGAGAACCAAGCATATTAAATTTAGCGAAGACCTTTCTAGCCTCTCTTGCTAGACCACCAAATTCTCTAAGAAGGGTTTCTAAAACAAAATCTTTATTTTCCCCCTCTTCCAAATCACCAAGTGTAAGAAACATGTGTTGGATTATAGGATTGAGATTAACAAATTTAGTTTCCAACATGCGAACTAAAGCAACAGCAGCAATTTCATAAGTAGGAGCAAGTTCTACCAAGTGTCTATCTTCAAAATCTTCAACGGTACTAACATGGGTGAAAAATTCTTCTATATTGTTTCTCCCAATTATAGACCCACGTCCTACCGGTATGTTTTTTGTGGTAAAATTAAAAGGAAACATGATGAAACAAGTAAAGTAAATGCAAGTAACTAATTTTTTTGTGTTTTTGATATAGAGTGCAAGACAATAAATAAAGTAAAACTAGCAACTAATTTTTTTGTGTTTTGATATAATGCAGCAAACAAAGTAGTAAATAAAATAAAGCAAGACAAAAACAAAGTAAAGAGATTGGGAAGTGGAGACTCCCCTTGCAGCGTGTCTTGATCTCCCCGGCAACGGCGCCAGAAAATATGCTTGATGGTGTGTATTTCACACGTTTGTTGGGCAACCCCAAGAGGAAGGTATGATGCGCACATCAGCAAGTTTTCCCTCAGAAAGAAACCAAGGTTTATCGAACCAGGAGGAGCCAAGAAGCACGTTGAAGGTTGATGGCGGCGGGATGTAGTGCGGCGCAACACCGGGGATTCCGGCGCCAACGTGGAACCCGCACAACACAACCAAAGTACTTTGCCCCAACGAAACAGTGAGGTTGTCAATCTCACCGGCTTGCTGTAACAAAGGATTAACCGAATTGTGTGGAAGATGATTGTTTGCAAGAAAACAGTAAAAACAAGTATTGCAGCAGATTTGTATTTCAGTATTAAAAGAATGGACCGGGGTCCACAGTTCACTAGAGGTGTCTCTCCCATAAGATAAAAGCATGTTGGGTGAACAAATTACAGACGGGCAATTGACAAATAGAGAGGGCATAACAATGCACATACATGGCATGATAAGTATAGTGAGATTTAATTGGGCATTACGACAAAGTACATAGACCTCCATCCAACCGCATCTATGCCTAAAAAGTCCACCTTCGGAGTTATCGTCCGAACCCCTTCCAGTATTAAGTTGCAAAGCAACAGACAATTGTATTAAGTATGGTGCGTAATGTAATCAACAACTACATCCTCGGACATAGCGCCAATGTTTTATCCCTAGTGGCAACAGCACAGCACAACCTTATAACTTTCTGTCACTGTCCCAGGTGTCAATGCAGGCATGAACCCACTATCGAGCATAAATACTCCCTCTTGGAGTTAAAAGCAAAAACTTGGCCAGAGCCTCTACTAGTAACGGAGAGCATGCAAGATCATAAACAACACATATGTAATAACTTGATAATTAACATAACATGGTATTCTCTATCCATCGGATCCCGACAAACACAACATAGAGTATTACGGATAGATGATCTTGATCATGTTAGGCAGCTCACAAGATCCAACAATGAAGCACAATGAGGAGAAGACAACCATCTAGCTACTTCTATGGACCCATAGTCCAGGGGTGAACTACTCACTCATCACTCCGGAGGCGACCATGGCGGTGTAGAGTCCTCCGGGAGATGAATCCCCTCTCCGGCAGGGTGCCGGAGGAGATCTCCGGAATCCCCCGAGATGGGATCGGCGGCGGCGGCGTCTCAGTAAGGTTTTCCGTATCGTCGTTTTTCGCATCAGGGGTTTCGCGACGGAGGCTTTAAGTAGGCGGAAGGGCAGAGTTGGGGGGCTGACGAGGGGCCCACACCACAGGGCGGCGCGGGCCCCCCCTTGGCCGCGCCTCCTTTTGGTTTGGCCACCTCGTGGCCCCACTTCGTATGCTCTTCGGTCTTCTGGAAGGTTCGTGGCAAAATAGGACCCTGGGTCTTTGTTTCGTCCAATTCCGAGAATATTTCGTTACTAGGATTTCTGAAACCAAAAACAGCAGAAAACGACAGCGGCACTTCGGCATCTTGTTAATAGGTTAGTTCCAGAAAATGCACGAATATGACATAAAGTGTGCATAAAACATGTAGGTATCATCAATAATATGGCATAGAACATAAGAAATTATCGATACGTCGGAGACGTATCAATGATGAGCTCATCCCTCAAAGAGTAGTTGTAGGGTATAGAATGTGCATTGATTATCGAAAAGTTAATAAAGTTACTAAGAAAGATCATTACCCTTTACCTTTTATTGACCAAATGCTAGAAAGGTTATCTAAAAATACTCATTTTTGCTTTCTTGATGGTTATTCTGGGTTTTCACAAATTGCTGTTAGAGCTAAGGATCAAGAGAAAACCACTTTCACTTGTCCCTATGGAACTTATGCTTATAGGCGTATGCCTTTTGGTTTATGTAATACTCCTGCTACTTTTCAAAGATGCATGTCTGCTATTTTTCATGGTTTTTGTGAAAAGATTGTAGAGGTATTCATGGATGATTTTTCTGTCTATGGGAATTCTTTTGATAGCTGTTTGCGAAACCTTGATAAAGTTATGCAGAGATGTGAAGAAACTAACCTTGTTCTTAATTGGGAGAAATGCCACTTTATGGTTAATGAAGGAATTGTATTGGGACATAAAATTTCCGAGAGAGGTATTGAAGTTGATAGAGCTAAAGTTGAAGCAATTGAGAAGATTCCATATCCTAGGGATGTTAAAGGTATTCGTAGTGTTCTTGGTCATAATGGTTTTTATAGGAGATTTATTAAAGATTTCTCTAAAATTTCAAAGCCTCTTACTAATCTTCTTCAAAAAGATGTACCTTTTGTTTTTGATGATGATTGTAAGGAAGCTTTTGAAACTCTAAAGAAAGCCTTAACAACTGCCCCCGTAGTTGAACCTCCTGATTGGAATTTACCTTTTGAAATTATGTGCGATGCTAGTGATTTTGCTGTTGGTGCTGTTCTTGGACAGCAAGTAGATAAAAAATTGAATGTTATTCATTATGCTAGTAAAACTTTTGATGCTGCTCAAGGAAATTAGCTACAACTGAAAAAGAATTATTAGCTGTAGTTTTTGCTTGTGATAAGTTTAGACCTTATATTGTTGATTCAAAAGTTACAATTCATACTGATCATGCTGCAATTAGGTACCTTATGGAAAAGAAAGATGCTAAGCCAAGGCTTATTAGATGGGTGCTTCTTTTACAAGAATTTGATTTGCATATTGTAGATAGGAAAGGTGCCGATAATCCTATTGCTGATAGTTTGTCTAGATTAGAAAATATTGCTTATGATCCTGTTCCTGTTAATGATAGTTTTCCAAATTATGGTGGCAAGTTACAGTTAGTCAAATCAGTGCTTTCATCTCTGCCAATTTTCTTTATGTGCTGCTTTGATGTGCCAATTACTGTAAAGGAACAAGTGATCAAGTACATGAGGCATTGTCTCTGGAGAAAGAAAAATGGTGATGTTCAAGCTAAGGGTTCAGCTCTTATCTCATGGAAAAAAGTTACAAGACCCAAGAACCAAGGTGGCTTAGGAGTGTTAGATCTACACACTCAAAACAGAGCACTCCTATTGAAAAATTTGGACAAATTCTTTAATAATCAAGATATTCCTTGGGTCAAGCTTGTGAAAGGAGCCTATTATAATAATGAAAACCTTCCAGGTGCAGTAGTGGAGGGATCCTTTTGGTGGAAAACTCACTTGAAACTTGTTGATACTTATAAGGGTTTGGCCAAATGCAACTTAGGAAATGGGAAATCAAGCTTATTTTGGCAGGATAATTGGGAAGACAACTGTTTGCAACACAATTTGCCTCATTTGGTCACTTATGCAAGGAATCATTTGTTGACTGTCAGAGAAGTACTGGATACTGACTTCTTAGAGGATCTTTTTCACTTACCACTATCACTGCAGGCATACTCAGAATTTCTTCAAATGGAATCTATTTGTCAAAATGCAAGAGAAAAAATAAATGATGATGATTTAGATAAATGGAGCTATATTTGGGGAAGCAATTTCTCTGTAAAAAAATCCTATAATTCATTGATTGGATATCAAGAGGTGCAACCACACTTTGGGTGGATATGGAATTCTTCATGTCAATCAAAGCACAAGTTCTTTTTCTGGCTCCTGTTACATGATAGACTCAATACCAGGAATTTGCTAAAGAGGAAAAAAATGATACTCCCTTCTTATGATTGTGTCCAAATCAATTGCCATCAACAAGAAGAAGACATTACACATTTGTTTTGGAATTGTGATTTTGCTCAAAACTGCTGGAACTATATCTGCACGCAAAGAAGAAGGGATGGGAACATTTTCCAGGCTTTTTCGGACATAAAAACGAAACTGAAGTATCCTTTTGCAATGGAAATTATCATTCTGACAGCTTGGAGTACTTGGATTTCAAGGAATAATAAAATCTTTAACAATCAGACGCCAAGTCTATAAAATTGGAAAATTATCTTCCTCCAAGAAGCAAAGTTACTCACTTATAGAATGAAGAAGAAGCATGCGGATACTTTTAAAGAATGGCTACAATCTCAGATTTAGGATAGTTTGTCTTTTTTGTTTTCTTTCTTTCTTTATTTCTTCAAAAAGAGGAACTCCCTCTTTTCTGTACTGATACAACTTTGATTAATATATATAAAAAAATTGCAGTGGGTTCTCCCACTGTTTCACCTTCAAAAAAAAATAGTTTTCCAAATAAACAATTGGCTGTAATAAAGGTGAGCTCGCGAGATAGCCCTTGGTATGCTGATTATGCTAACTTTATTGTCTCCAAGTACTTGCCTCCAACCTTTTCGGCCCAGCAAAGGAGGAAATTCTTTTATGACTTGAGGCATTATTTTTGGGATGACCCACACTTATATAAAGAAGGAGTGGATGGTGTTATGCGAAGATGTGTCCCCGAACATGAACAACAAGAGATATTGAGTAAGTGTCATGGAAGTGTTTATGGAGGACATCACGCCGGAGATAGAACTGCACAAAAGGTTCTGCAGTCAGGTTTTTATTGGCCAACTCTCTTTAAAGATGCAAGAAAGTTTATTTTATCCTGTGATGAATGTCAAAGGGTTGGTAATATCTCTAGACGCAATGAAATGCCTATGAATTATACTCTTATTATTGAACCATTTGATTGTTGGGGATTTGACTTCATGGGTCCTTTCCCTTCTTCAGAAGGTAACACTCATATACTTGTTGCTGTTGATTATGTTACTAAATGGGTGGAAGCCATACCCACAAAAAGTGCTGAAGGTGAGACCTCTTTAAGAATGCTTTTAGATGTTATTTTTCCTAAGTTTGGAGTACCTAGATATCTTATGACCGATGGAGGTTCTCATTTTATTCATGGTGGTTTTAGAAAAACTCTTGCTAAGTATGGTATTAATCATAGGATTGCTTCTGCTTATCATCCTCAAACTAGTGGGCAAGTAGAATTATCAAATAGAGAAATTAAATCTATCTTGGAAAAGATCGTTAATAAATCTAGAAAAAATTGGGCTAGTAAATTGAAGGAAGCACTATGGGCTTATAGAATTGCTTATAAAAATCCTATGGGTATGTCTCCTTATAAAATGGTTTATGGAAAAGCTTGTCATTTACCATTTAGAACTAGAGCACAAAGCTTATTGGGCTGTAAGAGAACTTAATAAAGATCCTAAACTTGCCGGTAAGAAAAGGTTGCTACAATTAAGTTCTTTAGATGAATGGAGAAGTGAAGCTTATGAAAATTCTAAACTTTTTAAGGAGAAGGTTAAGAAGTGGCATGATAGAAGAATTATTAAAAGAGAATTTAATGTTGGAGATAAAGTCCTATTGTATCGGTCTCGTCTCAGCATTTTTGCGGGAAATTACTCTCAAATTGGGAAGGACCATATGTCGTTGTGGAGGTGTATCGTTCAGGGGCAATAAAAATTGGTTCTCTGAAAGGTGATGCCACACAAGTGGTGAATGGACAAAGACTCAAGCATTATATCTCTGGAGATTCTTATAATGAAGACATTGATGTTATTCAAGTGGTGACTCCGGAAGCTTTCATCAAAGATCAAATTGATAGTTCTGCAGAGTTCGACTTCGAATAAGTAACAGTTCTGGTAATAAAAAGTCCGTGTTTAACTTTCCGAACAATGTTTCTGCTATTTTTAGAAAATATGAAAAATTACGAGATCGAATCGGAGCGGAGGAGACGCACGAGGGCGTGCCCCCATAGGCCGGCACGGGCCCCACCCTGGCCGCGCCGCCCTATGAGGACTGCCCCTCGTAGTCCCTTTTCCGCACGGTTTCGACCTGGTAGTTTCCTTCTGTCGTGGAAATTTTTGCTATATAATCCCCCGGACCCCCCGAGGTTCGTATATCGTTTTCTCGTTGTGTTTTGTTTCGAGCTGTTTTCTGCTAGGATCTGTTTTTGATCTAGAAGCATCATGGTCTCCAACAACAAGGGCAAGGATCCTTTTGAGGAAGAGATTCAAGACCCCAAGTTGAAGGAAGAAGTCGAGAGTGAAGATGAAGGAGAAGTGGAGGAAGACCCGCGTGAATACCCGCGTGCCACCGTCGCAAGCATCGGGGTGGTGGCAAATCCTTTCAACCCCAAGAGAAGCGCACGAATTAGCACCGGAGGAAAAGTCCCACGTCGCTTCCTAGCTCCAAGGACATCTCCTCCAGGCATCGACAACCCCTTCTACACTCTAATTCATAATAGTCAAATTGAAAGGATTCCCAAGGCAGTATTGCCTAGCAGTTGGGATATGGATCGTTCTAACACTGCAGGAAGGGTGAAACCTGAAGCGGAGGAGTGGGGAAACAACTCTAAGAGTTGGGACTCGCCGCCTGACATACTTCTTAACCGCGTCGAGCACAATTCGGAGCTGATCCGCAACCTCACTTACGAGATTGATGAGCTAAAGGAGCTTGTTAAGAAGCTTATCAAGAATTCACCATCACCGCCGAAGGAGTAATTCATCATTGGTATTGGACCCCCTTGGTTTGTTCCAAGCTTGGGGGAGTGCCGCGGTATCACATCATCACTATCTTTTACCTTTTTACTATCAAGTAGTGTCATATCATGAGTAGGGAAGTTATCATATAAGATGGTTTGCAATGTGGAAGTATCTCTCTTTTAGTTGGTTATCTATGTATCCCTTGGTGTGAGTTATCGTTATGAAATATTAATGAGAAGTTTTATCATTTACTTTTTGCACACCTTATTTTAGTTTGCAATTTCGTTATATGATTGATCTTGTTATTAGTATTGACATCACTTTGGGAGCATCAAGTAAATCTAATTGGTTTTGGCAAACTTAGCATTGGTCAATAGCAACAATACTTTGTAGTTTAAGTAGAAAAGAGGGAAATACATGTAAATATATTACTTCATTATCCTTTCTTGTTAGCTAATGAGCTTAGTATTCTGAAGTTAAAATTGCTTGTGCTTACAAGGAAGATGCATGATTGTTCCTATCACATGTATATTTGTTTGTTTCCCACAACTCTTATGCTTGCTAACCAACCTTGCTAGCCAAAGACCTGTACTGAGAGGGAATACTTCTCGTGCATCCAAAACATTAAACCAAACCTATGCCATGTGCATCCACCATAACTACCTACTTTGTGGTATTTTGTGCCACTCCAAGTAAATACTTCATGTGCTAACTTTAAACAATTCAAAACTTTATTACTCCTTATTTGTGCCAATATTTTATAGCTCATGAGGAAGTATGTGGTGTTTCATCTTTCAATCTTGTTGGGCAACTTTCACCAATGGACTAGTGGCACATCCGCTTATCCAATAATTTTGCAAAAAGAGCCGGCAACGGGGTTCCCAGCCCCAATTAATTAACTTTCATTAATAATTCTCTTCACATGTTTTGCCCCGATTCATCAGTAAGCAACTTAATTTTGCAATAGACACTCCTCCATGGTATGTGAAATGTTGGAAGGCACCCGAGGATTCGGTTAGCCATGGCTTGTGAAAGCAAAGGTTGGGAGGAGTGTCATCCATAAATAAAACTAAAGTACATGTGTAAACAAAAGATAAGAGGGATGATCTACCTTGCTGGTAGAGATAATGTCCTTCATGGGAGCCGCTCTTTGGAAGTCTGTTTGGCAAGGGGGTTAGAGCACCCACTACCATTCGTTGACAACAACAAACACCTCTCAAAACTTTACTTTTATGCTCTCTATATGATTTCAAAACTTGAAAAGCTCTAGCACATGATTTAATCCCTGCTTGTCTATCTTTTACTTTTATGTTGAGTCAGTAAACCTATTCCCCTCTATCTCAAGCAAGCAATTGAGTTGTTGTGATCCAACCATTTATATTGTGATCTATTTAATCATGTCTTTTATTCTTCTTTGTTTAGTACAAATTTTATCTGAATGAATATGACTTTGAGAGTTATCAATGATTATGAGGAGATTACTATGATTGAGCATATAAGATCTGCCATACAAGCTCTAATATAA
Organism: Lolium rigidum; assembly: GCF_022539505.1. Classification (NCBI taxonomy): domain Eukaryota; kingdom Viridiplantae; phylum Streptophyta; class Magnoliopsida; order Poales; family Poaceae; genus Lolium; species Lolium rigidum. The sequence goes on from NC_061510.1 coordinate 124,517,473, forward strand.
AGGCTTTACTCGAAAGACAAGAACAATCTGTTAGTTGTTCCCTGACCAAGAACGAAGTTTGCCATCACCAATTATGATTTCCTATGCACCTTTATTTGTGATTGCCCTTTACTTGTTTCAAGTTGAGTTATATGAGGAAGTTGTCTACTACAATGTCTTGCGTGAATTAATAAATGTGATGCTTCTTGTCCGTATTTTATTTATCGACTCTTCACTCTATAAACATGTGGTCTTGTTTACCGAGTTCAGTTTCGCTTGGGGACAAGCGAAGTCTAAGCTTGGGGGAGTTGATACGTCCATTTTGCATCACTATTTTATATCGTATTTTGCTGTTATTCATTGATATATTTCATATTTAGAGATGATATTTATGTTATTTCACCTATTTTGCATGTTTCATGATTATTGGAGAATTACTCACCGGAGGCAGGATTCTGCTGGAAAAAAGCACTGTCAGGATACAGTATTTCTGAAGATCAACAATTGACGGAAAATATACCAAAGATCTTATTTTCGCAGAAGACGGAGCCAGCCAAAAGGGGAGGCCGAGGAGGGCCGCCATGGGCCCTCCCCATAGGCCGGCGCGGGCCCCACCCTGGCCGCGCCTCCATGTGGTGAGGGGGCCCACGACCCCCCTCGGTCGTCTCTCCTTCGCGTACTTCATCTCCCAAAAAGACTAAGGCGAGGGGAGGCATCGAGAATAGACACAGCCGCCTCTGCGGGGCGGAAAACACCAGAGAGAAAAGAGCTCTCCGGCATGCTGAAATCTGCCGGGGAAATTCCCTCCCGGAGGGGGAAATCGTCGCCATCGTCACCGCCATCGAGCTGGACTTCATTGGGATCATCATCACCATCATCTCCACCGCCGACACCATCATCTCCACCGCTGCACCTCGTCTCCGCTGTAACATCTAGGGTTGAATCTTGATTATTTCATAGGGGAAACTCTCCCGGTATTGATTACTCCTTGTTATTGATGCTATTGAGTGAAACCATTGAACCAAGGTTTATGTTCAGATTGTTATTCATCATCATATCACCTCTGATCATGTTCCATATGATGTCTTGTGAGTAGTTCGTTTAGTTCTTGAGGACATGGGTGAAGTCTAAATGTTAGTAGTGAACTATGTTGAGTAATATTCAATGGTTTGATATTTAAGTTGTGGTGTTATTCTTCTAGTGGTGTCATGTGAACGTCGACTACATGATACTTCACCTTTATGGGCCTAGGGGAATGCATCTTGTATTCGTTTGCTAATTGTGGGGTTGCCGGAGTGACAGAAACCTGAACCCCCGTTGGTATATCGATGCAGGAGGGATAGCAGGATCTCAGAGTTTAAGGCTGTGGTTAGATTTATCTTAATTACTTTCTTGTATTTGCGGATGCTTGCAAGGGGTTTAATCACAAGTATGTATTAGTCCTAGGAAGGGTGGTGCATTAGCATAGGTTCACCCACACAACACTTATCAAAACAATGAAGATTAATCAACTATATGAAGTGAAAGCACTAGGCTAAATTCCCGTGTGTCCTCAAGAATGTTTGGTCATCATAAGTAAACAAACCGGCTTGTCCTTTGTGCTAAAAAGGATTGGGCCACTCGCTGCAATTATTACTCTCGCATTTTACTTACTTGTACTTTATTTATCTACTATATCAAAACCCCCTGAATACTTGTCTGTGAGCATTTACAGTGAATCCTTCATCGAAACTGCTTGTCAACACCTTCTGCTCCTCGTTGGGTTCGACACTCTTATTTATCGAAAGTACTACGATACACCCCCTATACTTGTGGGTCATCAGTGGGGTGAGTGAACCTGGTGTGATGACACAAATATCAATATGTTATGCATCCTACTTGGCTTCACTTACCCCATCCCTGAATGTTAATATTTGTTTCGACCAACAAAGTATGAGGCATATGCTATCTAGTTGATACCACTTGGCTCTTTTCGTCCATTTTAGTGCTGATGATTAGAATGTTTGGTCACATGTACAATCGGGGGTGGAGCAAGCGAGTCTGGTGTGATGGCACAAATATCAATCTCTTGTGCATCCTACCTGGCCTTGCTTACTCCATCCCTGAATGTTAATATTTGTTTCGACCACCAAAGTATGAGGCATATGCTATCTAGTTGATACCACTTGGCTCTTTCTTCCATTTTAGTGCCGATGATTAGAATGTTTGGTCACCTGTACACTCGGGGGTGGTGCAAGCGAGCCTGGTGTGATGGCACAAATATCAATCTCTTGTGCATCCTACCTGGCCTCGCTTACACCATCCCTTAATGTTAATATTTGTTTCGACCAACAAAGTACGAGGCATTCCATTTAGTTCATACTACTTGTTTCTTATTCGAGTTGGTACTTCTTAATTACATTGGTCGATGATTAGAATGTTTGGTCACCTGTACACTCTACGGTGGGGCCAGTGAACTTGGTGTGATAGCACAAATATCAATCTCTTGTGCATCCTACTTGGCTTCGTTGACCCCATCCCTGAATGTTAATATTTGTTTCGACCAACAAAGTATGAGGCATATGCTATCTAGTTGATACTACTTGGCTCGTATTTGAGTTGGACTTATTCGTTTATTTTGGTCTTTCTTCTATTTTACTGCCGATGATTAATTTTGTGGTCACTACACTTGGGAGTGCCAGTGAGCCTGGTGTGATGGCATAAATATCAATCTCTTGTGCATCGGATTTGGCCTCACTGACATCGTCCCTAAATGTTAATATTTGTTTCGACCCTCAAAGTATGAGGCATGCTATTTAGTTGATACTACGTACACTCCGGGGTGGCGTAAGTGAGCCTGGTAAGATAGCAAAAATGTCAATCTCTTGTGCATCAGACTTGGCCTCACTTACGCCATCCCCGAATGTTTATATTTGTTTTGACCAACAATGTATGAGACATTTATTTATTATATCCTAGTTGGCTCTTATTTGTGTTGGCCTTCTTCGTTCATTTTGGTCTTCGTTCATTTTGATCTTTCTTCCATTTTAGTCACTACACACTCGGGGAGCGGTGCAAGCGAGCCTGCGGGAGAGAGGAGGAACCAGATGAAGACCCCGATGCAAACGAGCCTGGCGGGGAGAGAGGAGGGAGCAGAGGAGGAACCAGATGAACACCACTTTGTATCTCGAGATGGTGAACTTTGTATGAATTAAGAGTTGTATGTGAAACATTTGACATTTGCCACTATATGTGTATCTCGATTGGGCTCTAAGTAATGTGATGATGATGTTTATATTATATATGTGCAATGTACATGCTATTTATATTATATCTGCATATTTATGTATATAATCTGTATAATATATGTATATTGTTGTATATAACCTGTATGTGCATAGCAGACAGTACAAAATCGTGTATAATACGATCAAATTTTGTGGCGCACTGAACACTAATTCTGTGGCGCGCCTATTTTTGTGGCGCACCGAGGCATGGGTGCGCCATAGAATTCCTAAATTATGTGGTGCATGGGCTGGTGCGCCACAGAATTCTTACTTTTGTGGCGAAGATTCTGTGGCGCACCGCCCATGCGCCACAGAAAAGGTATTTTGGTGCGCCACTGTTGAGGCTTTCCCTACTAGTGCGGAGAGGATCCGTCAGCGCATGAGATCTGTGAAGCCCACCGAGATCCTCCACTGTGCCACAGGGATTTTGCCCAGCAATGATCTCGGCGGTGGCAGATAGAGGAGCACACAAGAGGGGGTTGAGGGCTGGCAGTTGGTGGATGCCCGGTGCAGCCTGGCGGCGGCCGCACGAGGTCGGGAAAGGAGAATGGGTTGGGAGGGTCCTTTTTTCACACCATTATGTTGCATGCTTACATATCGCTTCCGTGGGTTAATTTGTGTTTGGAAATAGCATGGGCCCATTTTGAGTACTTCCCCCATTTTTATACAAGCTCATTATTTCATTTTTTTTAGATATCAAGAAAATAGTTAACTAATAATAAATATCATGATTAACAGATTGATAAAACCTCTTTTGTTGTGGCTAATTAATTATATTGCATGTGGTGCAAGTTTCTCTATGTTTGCATGTGATGTTCACATTAATAAGTATCACTCTGCGGTAGAAAACTAATCAATTTTCTTAAGAAGATAGTGGCCTTGTAAATGTAGAAAATATATATTCATGGTGTCCTCTTAAAAAACTAAGAGAGTACGATGTGTGTGAGCAGTGCAAGAACAAGAAACTTTCAGAAGCATGCACAAACAAGCTTAAGATTCGGAAATTTCAGAAAAATTTCTATAAAAATAATAAAATATGAGCTTTGGGTTGTCGGCAAGCCCAAGATACCACCCGTACTAGAGGGATGCTAGGTCCGCCCTTGTGTGTGAGGACTAGTGCTAAGTTATTGCACGGTCAACATACGTCTATCTTCAAGATGTTAGTTGTAGACCGGTTCATAATTTAGGGAGAGGAGTTTAGCATCATAGGTCAAACTTGTGGCACCTCCTTTTGGAAAAAAATGAATGGTCACTAGGGGAGGTAGAAGACCCTCCACCTGAATTGTATTAAATTTTGGACTAAAAGTCTTTACAACCTATTATAAGATGGGTTTGAGTAAGGGTGGACGTACGGGCCGAGTTTTTTTGCTTGGTCTCAGCTTTTCTTGGCTCGCCCCTAGTTGGGCTTAGCCCGCGAGAGGGAGTGAGCGAGTCGAGCCCAATTTTATGGACCGTGGCGAGCTCGTGGCTCGGCCCGCTCGGCTCGGTCTAACCTGAAAGCTCGCCGTTTCTACTGTGTTTGCACGGTCACCATGGATGAAGCTAAAGTGTGGCTCGCACCGAAGCTGGACCGAGCCAACTCGTGTCCAGCCTTAGGTTCAAGTGGAACAAATTTTTACGGAGGTGAACTGAGGGAGAGACAAAACAAAACCATCACACTGATGACGGCTACTAGCAACGCCAAAAAGAACCTGATACGTTGGGACTCCAAGTGCAGAGTGTTATATCAAGGGAGTATCTTCCCAACAAGGGTGACTCGAGAGTTTATATCAAACTCTCGGGGAACTGGATGGAAGAGTATTCTCTTCTCTCTTATTCAAGCAATCCTGCAAGTAAAATAAATATCTTATGTCCCCAACTCCACCGTGTGGCTGTCAAGCACAAGATTTCGCGTAAGTAACTAACAAGTAGTAATAAAACAAGTAGAAACTAAACTAGATAAAATAACTAAGTAAAAATTGTAAAGACATTGATTGTGGTATTTTGGATGCAAATAAGAAAAGTTATATTTTATTTTCGGATTAAAATAGTGCAGCAAATAGAAAAAAATGTAAAAGCAATATAAAGGGTGTCGAGGGTACTCCTCGGCAATGCCCTCCGATTGGGGCTTAGGGTTGATGGAATCATGTAAGCTGATACGAGACATCGGTTCACAGACAAACGGGGAGAGCGATTTACCCAGGTTCGGGGCCCTCGATGAGGTAAAACCCTTACGTCCTGCCTGTATGATCTTGATTATGACAATAATGGGTTACAATGGGGTGCCGAAAGGTTCGGCTGAGATCTCGTCGAGAGGCTAAGTGCTGCGGCGACCTAGCTCTAGACTTTTGGTGGCTATGATTGCTAAGATTGATCATGTCTCCCTCGGCAGCCCCTCTCCTGGCCTTTATATAGGAAGCCAGGTCTCAAGAGGTCGAACCGAGTACGATTAAGTTTACAGTAGTCTTATCTCTAAACTTTCCTTGTTCGGCTCCTTCCTTGCCTTGCCCGCCAAGGAATCTTCTGCTCCGCCATCCAAGTGGCCCGTCTTGTCATCGAGTACCTTCATGGGCCTCCAGTTAGATCGTATGGGATAGGGCAATGTCGGTTACCCGAAGGGTAATGCCCACGTCAGTAGCCCCCGAGTGTCTAGCCGAAGATAGTTCGGGTAGAGACTAAAGCATGCCTCCACCTAATGCGCTTCTCCTTGGTTGCTCTTGCCCATCTTGTATCTACGTCATCTTCTTCTATCGGGTGCGCGTCCAGCGCTCCCGATGGGAGTAGCCCCCGAGTCTAGGTACGGATGCTTGCAATCCGTGCGTAGACTCAAGTTGTACCACTCGAATGCTTTGCTCTGCCGAAGTTTTTCAGTAGATCTTCATGGGTCATCTGATATATTTGCTCTAAAGCTTGTCTTCTTTGATAAATTTTCCGCGCGTAAGGGATAATGAGTAACGTGCCCAACTTTTGTTGGTTAACTGCCGATGGCAAAACAACGTTACCCTACACAGAATCAAGTCCCCGGGCATGATCCTGGAGTGCAAAAAAGTTTTATCGGGTGCGCGTCCAGCGCTCCCGATGGGAGTAGCCCCCGAGTCTGGACGCGGGCGCTTGCAACCGGGTGCAGACTCGAGTTGAACATTTCATCCTTTCTTCAGACACTTCTGCATATGAATACCTTCGAGTCCTCATTTTATCGGGTGCGCGTCCAGCGCTCCCGATGGGAGTAGCCCCCGAGTCTAGGTGCAGATACTCTCAATCCATACATAGACTCAAGTTCACCATCCGATACCTTATCACATTTCTTTGAATACTTCGAGCTTCCTTACGACGTCATGGATGACGTTGTTGACCCTTTGATTTTGACTGACAAGACGTGACCCGTTGGGCCCATCCTAGCTATGCTTGACTCTGTTTTTAAGTAAAATCCGCCTTTCATGTACGGTTACCAAGGCGCCTCCTCGATTTCCGCGATCATCATTGGAAGAAAGGGTCCTCTTAATGAACTAGCAGCAACGACACGTGCCCACGTAATCCTCAAGTTCTCCCCTACTTATAATTTCTCAGGGTAAAATCCCTATCATTCCCTCATATTCATCACAACACCCTCCTGTTCTTCTTCTTCCTTTCTCTTCCACAACTGCCGCGCCGCCACCACCGTTTCCAGATTTCCTCCAGATCTCGCGATGGTGAAGAAGAGGAACCTCGCCACCGTCGCCAGTTCTGCGAGTGGTAGCGCCGCCGCCAAGGCCTCCTCGAATCTTACAAAGAGAAGTGCTCCAGACGCACCTCCCCCACCTCCGGCGCCGCCAGCACCACCAAGCTCGGTAGCTGCAGCCAAACCCGGAGATTGGCTAGCGTCCTCCATCACGAAGCGTGATGAGAAGAGGGCCCGAAGCCTCGGCCTAGTCTCCTCCGACGAGGGGAACGTGATTCTCCCAGGTGCGATCTCTCGGCCCAATCCTCCCGCTGGTTTTACCGTGATGTTCTTGTCGTTCTTGTATCGGGGTCTCTCGCTTCCTGCTCACGAGTTCCTTCATCGCCTTCTACGGACTTACAAAATCCAACTGTGGCAACTTACCCCCAACTCAATCCTTCACGTTGTTGTGTTCATCACCTTTTGTGAGGCGTTCTTGGGCATCGAGCCTCACTTTGGATTGTGGAAGAAAATTTTCTTTGTAAAGAGGTACAGCAGTAGTAATGGACCCTTTGTCATTGGAGGAGTGGGGTTCGTTGTCCGTTCAGAAGTCAACTATTTTAGTTTCCCAATGAGAGAATCTGTGCAAGGATGGAGACTGAAATGGTTTTATGTTAAGGATTCCTCAACAACCGAGTCCCAACTTCCTTGCTTTGCCGACGTTCTTGAAGCCAAGCCTAAACATTCTTGGAAAAACATCCTTTCTCCCGATGAAAGAACAGCAGCCGATGAATTATTTGCCAAATTCCTTCGGATCAAAGAAGCCGATGGTCAGACCATGATCGGCACAGAGGTAACCGCAGTGTTCTTGAAACGTCGAGTCCAGCCTATCATGGCAAGGGTTCGCCCGATGTGGTTGTATTCAGGTCCAAAGGATGAAACCAGGATAAACATCGCTGAACTATCGGAAAAAGAGCTGCTTGATGAAGTTCGTGGCCTAACTCTCTTCAGTGAGGAAGACTCGATCCCATTGATATCTTCTTTCTCTCCTCTTGATGCTGATCATCCGCTGACAGAGGTAAATTACCCTTCTCGTACTTCTATTATCCTGTTTCGCTTTGTTGACAACTACTATTGTTCTTATTTGTTCTCTTCTTCGACAGATCCCCATAGGTTCTGGAAACTTGCATGATTTACCAAACGAGACTTCCGAAGGAAGAGGTTCTTCAGCCCCTGTTGATTTTCATACTGCTGAGTACACGAGCTCGAAGAGCGAGCATGATGACCCGATAGATTCTGAGGCCATCTACACCGATCTTCCTCCCCCAGCCAATGATACTTGCGACACAGCGGGATCAGTGCGTGATGACGACGCTGATCATGATGCCTTTATTCATGCAGCTGTGGAGGAGGCCAGAGCTTCACCTATGAAGAGATCAACCGGTGGCTTTGCCGACGAGGATGACCTCTTTGACCTGTAAGCGCCTTTCTCCAAAAATCTGTATTCTTCCTTTATCATTCGCATTTCTTTTCATTATCCCTGTCAACCATTTTATTTTATAGTGACGAGGGTTTCATCGAGCCTCCGTCTAAGAAGGCCAAATCTGGCGCCACTCCGCTGGATGTCGCAGCTTCCGAAGCTTCGGCTCCTCCCGCGGCCCAGGTATCGATTGCTTCCTCCCTTTCTAGGGGAAAGGACATTCCTTCGGCTGTTGCCGCCATGATTCCTTCTTCAGGGAAACCTGTAAGTCTTTCTCGATCGCAACGCGAGTTTCCCTGAATGTGCCTTGTTTAATAATTCTTCGTCAAACACCTGTTTTTCTCTTTTCCTTAAGGATCTACGGGGCGTTATATCTTCTTTGGAGGCCTTTGCCTCTCAATTTACTTCTCTGGAAGCGGACAAGGTTCGGCTGCAGGAGGAAGTTAAATCTTCTTCCTCGAAGTTGGATGACGCCATCAAAAAGGCCGCCACGGCTCGCCAAGAAATTGACTCCCTGAAGGAGGAACTCTAGGTTGATCGCCGAAGCTCGGGCGACTGAAAAAGAAGAGCTTCTCCGTCAATCTTCCTTGGCTTTGCTTGGTGATTCTTTTTATACTTCACTGTCGACCGTCACTTTGTAAATTTGATCCTTTGATAGTAACCTTTCCCATTTTATTCTCTTGCAGAAGCCGCTGGCATCCCTGCCGATGCTTTGGATAGAGTTCCAAACAATTCTCCGGCAAACAATGTGTCAATGACGCTTGCCACACACCAACTTACACGGGAACTTCTTGATAAAGGCAAAGGTGCCATGGCGCGAATGCACTCGATGATCTTCCCCAAGATTAGTCAAGACAAGACTCTGGGACAGCTGATCGACGCCTTTGCAGTCGACACCAAGGGGGTTATCGAGGTATTCAAACGTACTTCGCGTACCTATGGTGCCCTCCTTGCCTTCCAACTTATGATGGGTCATGGCTTTAAGGCCGACATTGAGGAGATGTCTAGGGAACTGCCAAAAGATCAAGATAGGCAGTTCATTGATTTAAGCACCTTCAAGACGTCAGCCCTTGTGTGTGCACGGCAGCTCCTTGAGCTGGTTTCGTCAAAGAAGACGTCGGCTGTCCCAAGCTTATCGACCCAGACTCAAGCCCCTTGATTCTTGTAGCAAACTTTTTTTTGAATTGATGTGAAACAATGTTCCATCGTAAAACTTGTGATTGTAATGAATTTCGTGCTGGCAATGCTGCTGGTGCACCTTTGTTATGACATTTACACTTGCATTCTCCCGATGGGAGTTACTTCTGATGATGAAGCGATGCGATCTGTCATGCCTTTAACGCTGTTTTTTGCAGGTTTTCCCAGTGCCTGCATTTGTCGATGATTCTTCGGGTGCTCTCTCTGAAGTTGATCGAATCCAGTGTATGAAGGATCGGATTACGCAGATGGAAAAAGATCTGCGCAATACCTATGCCTTGGCCGCTATTATCAAGAAGAAGGGCGAGATTGCAGCCGACATAGAGCGCTATGCTCTTACTGAACTGCATAAGGCTACTGAAAGCTTGAACTGTAAGTTCCCTGGTCCTTGTGCTCATTATTCTTTGTCAAAAGTGTGTTGCCTGACCATTGATTCCTTTGTCAGTCATAGCCCTGAACCGTGCTGAAGAGAACAAGCGTATTCACGAGCGCGTGAACGCATTGACTCAGTTGTCATCAGCCGATGAAATTTTCTGGCGGGAGCATTCGAAAGCTTCGGCTGTTGCACAATTTCTTCGACAAGTGCTACAAGGCCCTAAGGGTAATTTGGAGGACGATGTTTCCTCTGAACGCGGTCCCTCCTACGCTGTTGACTCTGATGTCTGAATTTGGGAATACCAAGAAGATTCGCGATTTGGTGCGAGCTCAGGTTTTTGCCGGGGCCAGATTTACCCTTGCCCTTGTCCTTGCATGCTATCCTTTGGCAAATCTACTGAGTATCGCCAACGCGGTCGGTGACTTGGAGACGCTGTACCCGAAGGTGGTGTTGCCCTCCAATATAATTGTCGACAAGCTTGAAAAGGATTCGAAGGTTCCTGAAGAAAGAGAAACTCCGCAAGAGTAATTCAGGGTTAAGTTGTAAATAGATAATTTGGCTACTTCATCCAATTGTTTGGATTGCATGGTCGAAACTTTATGTTCGGTAGATACATGTATATGTACTTTTACCGTGTCAATGCCATTGGCAAATTTTGGGGGAGCAAATCTTAATTGCTCGTTTTATACGTATGTGTATTCGTTGGTCAGCAAATTGTTTGAGTGATCAGCTCGTGTTGCAGGTCTTGCTAAACCTGTTGTATGTGCAACTTTGCTTTCAACCGATGTATGTTCTGACAGCAGCTCCCGGATATCGGGAGCAGTAACTCTGCCGATGAGCCCGTTGTTCTTTGATATTTCCATAAGTAAAATATCGAACGTGGGTTGTATTATGTGTATTTCCAAACTCTTGCTATTTTCGGCACTCGTAGAGGCATCTATAGAAGAGGGAAAGGTTTGCAGCCTTGTTTATTTTGCATCCTTTAGCACTCGTAGAGGCTTTTCTTTTGGAGCACGATCTTTTGCCGCGTACTACGTTGCACCGTCGTTCGCCAAGGGGCGTAGGCAAGGTTCACGGTGATGCGGCTTAGATGCTCTGAATTACTGCAATGCTTATCAAGGGATCGAAACTTAAGTTCTCATTAATAAGGTAAGTACGGGACTAAAGGGCGAAAGAAAGAGGGCCCTGTTGAAAATAAAGGAAAAAACTGAACGCTATTCATCTATTTTTAAGCAAGGAAGGGGTTCTTCTTATCTTCCGGCTTGTCCACCACGTTGGTGGTTTTTGAAGCTTCGTTGATTTCACTAGGCGTCTCGATGGCGATTGCCAGTGTCTTGCTTTCTCCTATGACTGTTGTGTCATCAACTGCCGAAGCTTTTGCTGCCGACACTTCTAGGGCAAGGTCGGCTGGCTTCTGCTTCGTTTCCCTGTCGCGTTTTTCTTCCTTATTGTCGCGTGGCGATGGCTTGGAACGGAGATCGGTGACTTCCTGTTTGAACCCGAACTTTGCAGCAATCCTCTGAAAGTCTCGATCACAATTGTCTGAGCGTGAAAAACTTCCATAGACTGTGATATTTGTCCCGTTGCTCCCAGGCATTTTCAGCTTGAGGTATGCGTAATGCGGTACAGCCATGAACTTGGCATGAGCTGGTCTTCCGAGTATAGCGTGGTACTGTGATTCCCAGTTTACGACTTCAAACTCGATCTTCTCCTTCCTGAAGTTGTCGGGTTTGCCGAAGACGACGTTCAGGTAAACTTTGCCAAGAGACTACGCCGGCGAAGTAGGGAGAATCCCATGGAAACATGTGTCAGAATCTTCTAGCATTTTCATGGTGATCCCCATACTTTTGATTGTGTCGACGAATATCAGATTTAGTCCGCTTCCACCATCCATGAAGACTTTACTCATCTTGAACCCCCCTACTTGCGCCTCAACTACTAAGGCAACGTGTCCTGGCTTTGGTATGGTCATCGGGTGATCTGCTCGGCTGAACGTAATGTTCTGAGACGACCACTCGACATACTCGGGAATGTTTGCCATAATACTTTCTGCCAGATTGATTTCTCGGGTGAGCTTCTTCGTAATTGCAGGGTTGCTTGAGAGGGATATCTTTGTCCTCTACCTCCCTGAGTTCGATAAACCTTGGGTGATTCACTTAAGGGAAACTTGCTGCTGTTCTACAAACCTCTGCTCTTGGAGGCCCAACACTGTCTACAGGAATAGAAGCGTGCGTAGACATCAGCAGGTAGCAAGGAGCGTTTATCTATTCGGCGTAGGGTAACTTGGGAGTCCTCTGCGGTCGTGGTTTGTAGTTACCACAGTTTCCAGAGTTGTTCCAATTGCCGTCCTGCCGATCGTCTCGTTTGTCGTCATACCGATCATCCTGCCGATCAGAGTATCCTGCGGCTACTAGGTTACTGTCGTCGTAACTGCGGTTTTTCCTTTTCTTATGGCGATCCCTTCGTCCACCCGAGTCGTGCTTCGGCTGGTCATCGTCTTCGTCATCACTGCGCTGTCGCGGCTTCCGTACGTTGTCCTCGCCATCAGCCCAGCTGTTGGCGATTTCCATTAACTTGGTTATGGTTTTTGGTTTCTTGCGCCCGAGTTCCTCTATGTAGCTTTCACGTCGGATGCCATCGCTGAAGGCGTCGATTGCTCTGTCGACAGAAACATCTTCGGCGGCGTTTAAGAGCTTGGTGAATCTCCCGATGTATGCGCGCATTGATTCCTTCTGCTTCTGCTGGCAATGTCGTAATTCCTCAATACCGACGGGCCTTTTGTATGTTGCTTGGAAATTGGCAACGAAAGCGTCTACCAAATCGTCCCATGACTTGATGGAACCCTTCGGCAGGCCTCTTAACCAAGCTCGTGCTGAATCCTTCAGGTAAAGCTGCAAGCATTGCATTGCTGCTATCAGGTTTCCTTTGTGCAGAATCACGGTCTGCAAGTAGTCGTCTATCCAGGACCTCGGCTCCTGCTGTCCATCGTATTTGGCGGCGTCAGTAGGGGTAGGTTTGAACTTTCTGGGTGGCATCGCCTCGCGGATTTTGTAGCTTAAACAATCGGCCCCCCTTAGCTCACCGTCGTATTCCTGGCTCTCATCCGAAGAGTCACTGTCATATTCCTCCCTAGCGGCGCGTCGTCGCCTTGCTTTGTCGATTCTGCTCTGGGTGATTTCGTCTCGAGCATCTCCCGCATGATGCTTTGAGCCGCTGGCCTGTAACGTGGTCTTTTCCTTCCGCGGGTCCAGGTTGTCTCCCAATATTGCGAGACTTTCTAGGGCACCTCGGTGAGCTTGGGCCATAGAACCTTCAGGGCGCTGATTGATGAGGTATGCTGCGAGATTGGCGGTCGCTCCTGCGACGGTTTTTGGCCGTGGCATACCCGCGGTGTCCGTGGTCATAAAAGACTTGGTCAGATTCGACGTTATTTCTCTGGCGTCATCCTCCGAGAGTCTGGATAACCTTGATCGGTGTTTGCCTGCCCCTTGAGTGCTTCGAGAGGCACTTCCTCGTGAGCCTCTCCGTCGTTCACTGGATTGATCTGCGGCAGTTAGGCGTCTCTCAAGGGTGGCTTGCTCTTTCGATAGGCGCTCCTGGTTTTTCTCTAATATAGAGCGATAAGCGTTGAGGGTTCCGACCGAGGTTCCCGCGGGGAGAGGTGTGTTGTTAAGCACGGCTGCCTTGGCTGCTGCCCACTCCTCCTCCGCGATGGTGTAATCGTTGTTGTTGTTACTGGAACTGTTTGCAAAACTTGCTCGTCTGCTGGAGCGGGGGGTGTGATCTCCGTCTCCCCTGTTTCTTGTGTTTCCCGTGTTATTGGCGGCATAAACCTGGTGGTGTGCCGTTCTTCGGGTGGTGCTTTGGACGATGCTGTCGACACTGTCCTCTCCCGAGGAGTACTGGGCATAGCAGATGAACGGCGTGTCGCTTGATCCTAGCCCGTGCCTGGTTGTCGCAGTTCAAGCAGTAGTACGAGGTCATCTCCGAAGATGCGGAGCTGTCAGATCCAACCGACATAGGAGACGTCGAACGAGGAGTCGATGGCGCGGGCGAGTTCGTTGAGTCCGTCAGACCAACCGACAGGTCGAGTGATGACGACGCGTTCCGACCTGAGGCGAGTGGTTCCAGCAATCGAAGGACGCCTTCCGAGTTGACGTTGTAGTGGACGTTGCCGAAGGTCATCTCCATGTTTCCTTGTAGATCAGAAAAGGTCGAGCAGGACGAGTCGCTGTGCGGGGTGAATTCATAGGAGCCGAATCGAATCGGGCTTCCCGGAATTGGCGATGATGGTGTCGATGAAGCTGCCGATGACATGACTGGATCTGCCGATGACTGATCTTGTGCCGATAGGGTTCCCACAGACGGCACCAATTGTCGAGGGTACTCCTCGGCAATGCCCTCCGATTGGGGCTTAGGGTTGATGGAATCCTGTAAGCTGATACGAGACATCGGTTCACAGACAAGCGGGGAGAGCGATTTACCCAGGTTCGGGGCCCTCGATGAGGTAAAACCCTTACGTCCTACCTGTCTGATCTTGATTATGACAATAATGGGTTACAATGGGTGCCGAAAGGTTCGGCTGAGATCTCGTCGAGAGGCTAAGTGCTACGGCGACCTAGCTCTAGACTTTTGGTGGCTATGATTGCTAAGATTGATCGTGTCTCCCTCGGCAGCCCCTCTCCTGGCCTTTATATAGGAAGCCAGGTCTCAAGAGGTCGAACCGAGTACGATTAAGTTTACAGTAGTCTTATCTCTAAACTTTCCTTGTTCGGCTCCTTCCTTGCCTTGCTCGCCAAGGAATCTTCTGCTCCGCCATCCAAGTGGCCCGTCTTGTCATCGAGTACCTTCATGGGCCTCCAGTAAGATCGTATGGGATAGGGCAATATCGGTTACCCAAAGGGTAATGACCACGTCAAAGGGGTTTCTCATGATAAAAAGTGGAGCGGAGTTCATGGGTTCACTTGACTATTCTCTCGTAAAGTTGTCGTGGACAAAAAACAATTCATCAATGAGATATGAAAGTACAGATAATATTATATGTAAGATCAGAATTAATATGGGCATCACGTCCTAACATAGAGATGATGCAACACATCTCTCTTGTACTCCACAAGAAAAAAACTTCATCAATCTTGTATTAAGAATTAACAGAGCATGGCAATAAGTACTTTGACATGGAGTTTGAATATCAAATATGCCACCTTGAACAAACAAGATCATCATTTTTGCACATGATGAACACAGCACATGCATTCACTTTATCCCTAGTTAGGTAGAAAAAGAAAGCATAGCCATAATAGATCATGAACATATCGTCACTATCCAATCACTAAAACATTGCTACTCCATCTAACACACACATCACCCCACATACGCTCTTGCATAGATGTTGGATCAAAACATAAACTTAAGAACGGGTACATAATATGCATCTGTCAATACATCTCACAATATAATAAGATCAAATCTCATAAACTAATATCATAGAACAAGGATCCACCATGTAGGTATTACAAATATGATCATAATCATGATAGGCAGCTCATATGGCACTAAGTACTATGAAAAACATGAGAGAAATAGATCAAGCTACTGCCAAAAACCCGTAGTTCAGAGGTGAACTACTCCCTCTTGGTCATGGTGATGATGATGAAGACGTTGGAGAAGGTGGAGATCCCTCCGGCGGTGATCCCGGAGGAGTTTCCCCCTTCAATCTTCTCTGTAGCAGCCTTCGTTTTGATGTTTCTGTCTTTCTGGGGCGCTCTCCTTCCGAGAACTCTCCGGGGCCATTATATAGTAGTTTTTAGGGCAAAATACATCGGTCGCGAAAAAACTGGGGAAAACGGACGATCAATGGTTGAACGAGCTAGGGTGGCGTAGCTAGACTTCTAGGCCGTGCCACTTGTGCTCTTTTAGCCCTCGGGACTCTCCAGGTGTGCTCCTAGGGCCCATGTTGTTCCTCCCGATGAAAAAATGATGCTACAAAAAAAAATCCCAAGTCAATTTGACTTCGTATAGGTCTCCAAAGGTGAAAAATACGCGAAACGGGATTTTCCTGTTCTGCGGGGTGATACGTTGCGAACGTATCTATGATTTTTGATGCTCCATGCTTGTTTTCACTAATTTCTATATGTTTTGTTTACACTTCGTGGTGTTTTTATGCATTTTCTGGAACTAACCTATTAACAAGATGTCACAGTGCCAGTTCCTGCTTTCTGCTATTTTTGTATTTCAGAAAAATTGTACAGGAAATATTCTCGGAATTGGACGAAACAAAAGCCAAACCTCCTATTTTTTCCGCAACGAAGACAGAGTCCAAAGTACAGACGGAGGGGGGCAACGAGGCGGCCACACCATGCCTAGGCGCGGGCCCCTTGGCCACGCCTAGGGGTCATGTGGGCCCCTCGGGCACCCACCGACCTCGCCCTTCCGCCTATAAATTGCCTCCCGACATGAAAACCCTAAATCAATCAGCCTCCGTCCATAAAAAGTTATGTAGCTCCGCCGCCATCAAAGACAAGTTTCAGGGGACAGAAGTTTCTGTTCCGACACCCTGCCGGGACGGGGAATTTCCCCCGGAGCCATCTCCATCGTCTCCACCGCCATCTTCATCGTTGTTGCTGACTCCCATGATGAGGAGGGACTAGTTCTCCCCCGAGGCTGAGGGCTTTACCGGTAGCTATGTGGTTTATCTCTCTCTCCCATGGTATGATCTTTATGTGATCATGAGGTTTCTAATCTAGTTTAATAAGTACATGTTATTCTTCATCTATTATGCTACTCAAGTGGTTTTATTATGTGATCTCCGGAGACACCTTGTCCCACAGTGTGAAGGTGACAATGTGCACACCGTGTGTGTCTCTTAGGCTAAATTTTACAGAAATACTTATCATGGGTTATAGTTTGAGTTCGATGTCTCTATGAAATTGTGGTGTTTGTTAGTACTATCTTTGGATGCACAAAGTGACAGCACGGGTTGTCCCTAGATTTGGAACGCGAATTTTAAGGAGTGATTTTGCAGCTCTACACGGTGAATTGGTGTTCGTTATCCAACTGGAGAGTAGTTCAGACTAGCATAGTGAAGAGATGATATTTATTTTTCAATTATGATATCAATGTTGAGAGTGTCCACTAGTGAAAGTAAGATCCCTAGGCCTTGTTTCTAAGCATTGAAACACCGTTTACAACCAGTTCTGCTACATGTTTGTCTGCTGGCATTTTTATTTCAGATTACAATTAGCACTCATAATCATCCATATTACTTGTATTTCACTAACTCTTCGCCGAACTAGTGCACATATACACACCTAACAAGTCTATTGGGTGTGTTGGGGACACAAGATACTTTTTGTATCGTAATTACAGGGTTGCTTGAGAGGGATATCTTTGACCTCTACCTCCCTGAGTTCGATAAACCTTGGGTGATTCACTTAAAGTAAACTTGTTGCTGTTCTACAAATCTCAGCACTTGGAGGTCCAACATTGTCTACAGAATAGAAGCGTGCGTAGACATCACAAGGTTATAAACCAAATAAATGTGATCATTGGTAAATCCCCATAAATCAATGTAAAACATGGTATTATCATCATATATGTTGCAAATATGTGGGAATTCAATATGATAAAGAACAAAGTTCATGTATACATTTTGCATGCACCGCACACACAACTGGGGAGGGTGGGTTGACGACCATCACCAGGAAGAAATGCATATGAAGTTCCTTGAGGTGCCACTAACCCCATAAAAGGGTATCAAAGTCCCGAGACCATAGAGATGGCAGCACACATGTTGACTATCCACTATATATGTGGCAAAACATGAGCACATAAGATGATCAACGAGTGAAGTTGGCATAGTCTAAGGTTGTTTCATCAAGAGAATGATGTCGACACGAAGCTCATGTGGCTGATTGAGTGCCAGAACTAGAAGGAGTTCCTGCCAAGGCCATCGAATGGCATTACAAGACCGAGATTCCACCTACATTAGGAACATTGACCAAGAACTCTGCCAAAGGGATAGTCCCAAGCACTTGCAACTTGAGGAGGCGACCTACGCTATCAAAGGGAGGCGATCAACAAAGATTGCACCAATAACACGAAGCCCGTGACAATACCGCTGCCATTACCATTGAATTTAGCTAAGCTTGCACATCCAACAAGAAATAAATTCGAAGGGCACCATACTAGTCCAATTTCCACCACTGGACAAGTAGCACGAGGTTCACTTATGACACCTTCACCAAGGAAACAGAGCGCGCATGCATCACCATCACAAACCTTTCCCTCGGAACCACAACAAGAAGTTGACATGAGGTGCCTCTCTAGAACCATGCCCCAACAAGGATTTCTGCAGGATATTGATAACCCACAAGTATAGGGGATCGCAACAGTCTTCGAGGGAAGTAAAACCCAAATTTATTGATTCGACACAAGGGGAGGTAAAGAATACTTATAAGCCTTAACAACTGAGTTGTCAATTCAGCTGCACCTGGAAAAGCACTAGTAACAGGGGTGATGTGAAAGCAAGCAGTAATATGAGAGCAGTAGTAACAAGTAATACGACAGCAGTAGAGCAGTAATATGAGAGCAATGGCACCGAGAAAATAGTTGATACTACTTCCAATGACATATAGGACCGAGTATATGATGATGAGAGATGGACCGGGGTTCCCAGCTATCTACACTAGTGGTAACTCTCCAATAACAAGTGACAAGTGTTGGGTGAACAAATTACAGTTGGGCAATTGATAGGATTGAAATAGCATTAAGACAGAACATCAAGATTATTAATCATGTAGGCATGTTTTCCATATATAGTCATACGTGCTCGCAATGAGAAACTTGCATAACATCTTTTGTCCTACCAGCCGGTGGCAGCCGGGCCTCTAGGGAATCTACTGGAAATTAAGGTACTCATTTTAATAGAGCACCGGAGCAAAGCATTAACACTCCGTGAAAACATGTGATCCTTAAACATGTGAGCCTTCCCCTCCAGTTATCCCAGTTGCTGTCACTCTGGGGCCTCGGGTTCCGGGCATAGACGTGTGCAAACAACTTGTAGATACAATCTAAGCAATAAGTATAGACCTTATATCTAAGATCATGCCACTCGGGCCCTAGTGACAAGCATTAAACACAACAAGATTGGAGCAACAATAACTTCATAAACTTTATAGTAACAATCCATCGAATCCCAACAAACACAACACCGATTACATCAGATGAATCTCAATCATGTAAGGCAGCTCATGAGATCATTGTATTGAAGTACATGGGGGAGAGAGTACCAACTAGCTACAGCTAGAACCCGTAGTCCATGGGGGAACTACTCACGCAGCATGATGGTGGCGGTGGCGTCGATGGAGATGGCTTCCGGGGGCACTTCCCCGTCCCGGCGGCGTGCCGGAACAGAGATTCTGTCCCCCGAATTGGAGTTTCGTGATGGCGGCGGCGCCCCTGGAGTCTTTCTGGAGTTTCATCAATTGGTATCGAGGTTTTAGGTCGCGAGGGGTCTTATAGGCGAAGAGGCGGCGCAAGGGGGCGCCTGGGGGGGCCACACCATAGGCTGACGCGCCCCCCTTCCAGGCCGCGCCGCCTTGTGGTCTGGGGGCCCCAGGCCTCCCCTCCGACTCTCCTTCGGTGTCCTGGTCCGTCTCGGTGAATTATGATGTTTGATCTTCGTTTCGTCGAATTCCGAGAATATTGCCCGAACAACCTTTCTGGAACCAAAAACAGCAGAAAACAGGAACTGGCACTTCGGCATCTTGTTAATAGGTTAGTTCCAGAAAATGCATGAAATCATCATAAAGTGTGAGCAAAACATGTAGGTATTATCATAAAACTAGCATGGAACATCAGAAATTATAGATACGTTTGAGACGTATCAGATATGCACCTCAATTGTTAGCTGCAAGACAGGACAAGAAGCTGCAGTCCACTAGAGGGGAGGAGATGTAGGACTGTGACACAAACGGGTGGAGGGCCACCCACGGAAACTCACCCTCGTGCATCAGTGAGGGCTGGATCTGGACCCATGGCCCACAAAGCAGACCCGTGCTGGCATAGATAAGGGTGCATCGGCCACGTGTAGCCGAACCTAGGGCAGGGAGCTCATCTCCAGCTTGGGATCTAGGGGTGCGCATAGACCGAGGAGCAGTCGTCGGCTAGTGTCCATGAAGGAGAGAAACGTTGGCCTTCCAAAGATGGGCGTGGTTGCCGTAGCCACACGTAGAAATTTGGATCTCAAGGGAGGATAAGTTTGGACATATAGGGCAACCTCACTGGGATTCCTGTGACATTCGGCAATAGGCCCACCGCCACCACGACGGATGCCGGTGGCAGCGCTGGTAGGGAGGGGCGATCTCGGGGGGGGGGGTGGAGGTGGCAGTGCTAGGGTTTCTCCCATGTCACCCTAGGTCCGAACACCCGGGAGTCTTGTCCTCTATTCCCTGCTTTTGGAACTTAAGTGAACTCCTAGAAAAATGGGCCTTAGTTTTCAAACTTACACCGTAGCATTGTGCTTGACTTCTCATTTTCATGAAATTTAGAATATGAATGTGTTATTCTTAACTTCTCATTTTCCTGAAATTTAGAACATTACAAGATTCTGTAAAGATTTTACAAGATTTACAAATGAGTTTTTTTTTCTAAAATCTATAAAATATGTCCATAGAGAGCTACTCCCTATGTTCCTAAACTAATATCACCACAAGAATTGTGTTATAGAGGGAATATTTTTTAAATCTTACCGACATGGTTCCATAGGCGCTTGCACTCCTCCATAGGTTCCACATGTCTCAATTCCTCGCTAATGGTTTTGAAGGCTTGTTCTCCTCCTAAATGCAAGATCTTTGCTTGGTTAGCACTTCAAAATGGTGTTTCCCACGGCCAATCGACTTCGTAAGTGGGGATGGCCAAAGTATGTGAATTGTAATCTTTGCAACATAGTTCAAGAATGGGGCGTGCACCCACTTCTACAATATCTTTTCACCCTCCATAATTGGACAAGCTTGAAATGTTGTCTTGGGCTAGCCGACATGCAACCTCAAGAATGGACCGTGGTACACTCCTTGAAGGAATGGTGGAGAGATGTGATTAAAAATAGGGGGGTCAAGAAAGTAAGGCTTTGGCCTCCCTAGCGAGATGCTAGTCTCATAAGAAATTTGGAAGGAAAGAAAGGCCCGTGTTTTTAAGAACCAATCGACATCCTCTTCTCCCTAAGAGAAACACGCCCATGCGATTAGGGTTCCCCCGCCTCCCGTCGGTGCCACTTCCCATCTGCCTCGCTTATGTGGCCTTCGGGACATGGAGGTAGGGTGGATCTCGGCCCTCATCAGCGGGAGGGCCTTGTTTTCCTGGTTTTAACGTTAATATTTGGTGGGGGGCGCTCAGGTAGTGGCAGCATTGCCTTGTCCAATACATTCTCCCTAGCTTTAACCCCATCTCAGCGATGATGTTGACAAGCTTATAGGAGTGGTGTGGTTATCGAGGACTTCTACTTGCTGTGGAGATTTCTGGATCATCAAGGAGGTTCATTGATGGTTATTCACTCTTCTTCATCTCCAGGACAGATGTGGTCTTCTTAACCCGTTCGACAAATTCCCATTCGTAACCAACAACATCATGCTGGCTCGGGGAGGAGCGGTAGTGGCGGCACGCCATCGACACGGTCTGGAGGTTGAATACGAAGGTCATCTAAAGAATTTCGTTGTGATTTTTGCTTTTTGTTGAAATGCTTAGCATTGTTCGATGTTTCATTTAATGCCACTGTCCTTTTCGCAAAAAAAAGAACCGATCGTTTAACGCCAACATGATCATCACGTAGTCAAAGAGGAGGTGGCTTTGTGAAGCCTCGCCGGACCTAAAGCTCGTAGTGAATATTGTACCACGGGAGTAGCTGTTATTTGGTCTTGACATTTG
Source organism: Lolium rigidum (assembly GCF_022539505.1). NCBI lineage: Eukaryota > Viridiplantae > Streptophyta > Magnoliopsida > Poales > Poaceae > Lolium > Lolium rigidum. The sequence continues at coordinate 124,539,309 of NC_061510.1, forward strand.
GGCAAGCTTTAGTTTGTAAGATATCTAAAAACTTCTTCTAAGTCAATATAAAAATGGCAATTTTTTGCCTTGTTTAAAAAAAATAGGCTTCTACTCTTGGTTTAGATCTTGAGTACAGATGTGCTAAGAGCACTTTTGTGTTTGGGTTAACTTATTTTTTCTGACGAAACACGCAAATGTTACAAATATGTACATACACTCACTTGTATGAATGCACGCACCGTGCTTTAATGAGCATCTTCAAGAGACCGAGTCTAAAAAGCTGATCCAATGGATCCTAAAATTGACGAAGTCACAGCTGGTATCTCGCTATCGACGGAAACATCGCCCCACTGAAGTATATTCCATTTTTAATGAGACAACAAAGTGTTAAACGTGAAGTTTGATTCCCCGTAGACTAGGTGCTAACGTATCTTCGTACTACCAGGAGTCAATACTAGCGCGCAAATTCAGCTGTCAATTATCAAATCGTTCTAGAAGGAGCAGTAAGATCTCCTGTACACAGAAAACTATGATGTGCGATACCGGCTTTTGTGAATCTGGGTGTATGTGAACCCACTTTTTTAAAAGTGGGTTTGTGATGTCAAAACATGTTTCAAAAAAATCGAAACACAAAATGATTGCAAAGATGATCTCAAACATGTGCCCTGGACATGAGTTTTGTTCTGAAAAAACATTTTATTTTGCCTCGGCAAAAAAGTGAAATTTTACAGAACTATATAGCAGTATATATGTGACGTATTTTGTTTTTTTAGATTCTGAAATTAAAAAGTGGTTTCTCTGCGAAAACTTTCTACACACACATGAAACATACATACGTACCCATATTTTTATTTCAACCTGGGTTCATCGTGCATCTAGGTTCAACTGAAGCTTTTCCGTGCAGTCACAGCCTATCAAGTGTTGAGAGAGTGTGTGCATACCCGATGCACGATGGCAACTTATCGATCTCAAGAATTTTCTCGCTAGCCAAAAGCGGTAGGGCGCGCTGATGGTACACACGGAGACGATCGACGGCACGACCGTCTCTAGCTCCGTTGCAAATATGGCAGCAGCACCGTCCTCGCGCACTACACATGGCACAGTACGCACACCGGCTTCGGTCACCCTTTTAGAGCATATCCAGCCGCGTCCCCCAAAGCGTTCCTCAAAGGGATTTGGGGCGCGTCGGACAAAAAATGCTTTCCAGCCTCATCCTCCAAAGCCCATTTTTATCCGGCGCGGCCGGATACGGTGTCCGGCGCCCCGAGCCCGTCCCATCCCACAGGGGACGCACCGGGGACGCCGGACACACCGAAAAGCGAGGCGGGCTCCCACATGTTGGCGACTATTTGCATAAACCGTTGGTTCGCGCTTCTTTTCTCGTCGCTCCTTCGTTCCCGCGCCTCCCACCCCACCGTCGCCGCTGGATTTCCCGGCCGGTTGGGCGTCTAATCTCTGCTGAGAGTCGGCACCGTTGTCGCGGCTGGGGCTCCCGCCGGTCGTGCCGCCGCCACGTCGCCAGCGCGTCCCAGAACGCGCCGCCAAATCCGCCCCACCTCCGCGCACAGAAGGTGCTCGACGACTTGCCAGGTAGGCGCGATTGGCCGTTGTTTGTTGCGTCGTCTGCTTCGGTGCAATTTTAACCATTGATTTTGCTTTAGCCATGGACAGCGACGATGAGATGGTTGCCCTGCTGCTGGAAGACGAGCAAGCCTGCGACGACGACCTGCGGGAGCATTTGCTGATCATCGCGTCCCTCCAGGACATGCTCGACGCTGAGGCGGAGAAGAGGAAGAGGCCGCGCCGCGGAGGATCAAGGCCGGGAAGAAGGAAGTCGAAGCCCCGGCAGAGGCTGAAGGGGCATGCCATGTCGCCGACGACGCAACACATGCCGACAATTTTCGGCGCCGGTACAGGATGAGCAAGGGGCTGTTCATGAATATCCTCCACGGCGTTCGAGAGTTCGACCCCTACTTCAAGCTCAAGCTCGACGTTGTAGGCGTTCTCGGGTTCTCGTCGATTCAGAAGTGCACCGCCGCCATGAGGATGCTTGCATACGGAGCACCTGCCGATACACATGACGACTACCTTCGCATGAGTGAGTCTACTGCCATTGAGTGCATGTACAAGTTTTGCCGAGCTGTGGTGGGAAAGTTTGGCAAATACTATTTGAGAGGGCCAACTGAGGAAGAGACTGCAAGGATCATGGCACAAAATGCTGCCAGAGGATTTTCTGGAATGCTTGGAAGCATCGATTGCATGCACTGGATATGGAAGACTGCCCGTTTGCTTGGCAAGGTATATACAAATGCCGTCATGGATATTGCAGTGTGGTGCTTGAAGCTGTGGCAGATTATGACCTGTGGATTTGGCATTCTTTCTTTGACATGGCGGGATCACACAATGACATCAACGTGTTGCAGCAGTCTCCGGTGTTCAGCAGACTAGTGGAAGGGCATGCTCCACCATGCAACTATGAGATCAATGGCCACGAATATACCAAAGGCTATTATCTAGCCGATGGTATATATCCAAAATGGGCCACTTTTGTCAAAACAATCCCGAATCCATCAGGTCTGAAGAATTCTCACTTTGCTACGCGACAGGAGGCTTGCAGGAAGGATATCGAGCGGGCATTTGGTGTACTTCAAGCACAATTTGCCATTGTCCGGTACCCTGCTCTAAGCTGGTCTCACGACCAAATGTGGGAGGTGATGCAGGCTTGTGTGATCATGCACAACATGATCATCGAAGATGACCGCAAGAATCATGCTAGGTCACATGTTGGTCCCTATGAGTGTGAAGGCCCTCTTGCGGAGGTTGATCATGAGTTGCCTGCAGATTTTGCTGATTTTATCGCCATGCACGCAGAGATCCGTGACAGCAATGTGCATGAGCAACTTCAAGATGATCTCGTTGAGCATTTGTGGAGGATCAAAGGAAATACCGTGGCACCTTGATGTAGCATCTACCCCTATTTATTATATTTGTTTACTTGTTTTATTGTTTGTTGTAATTTAATTTGAAAACAATCCTCACAAACATTTTTATTCATATGCTATATTTGATAAATGGTTCTGTGTTAAAAAAAGTATATTAAATGTTTGGGGGCGGCGTTTGGGGGACGCGGCTGGGGAGCGACGTCCCCCAAAGGCGGCACGAACAAAACACGTCCCCCAAACGCTCAATCCGGCGCGGTTTGGGGGACGCTTTGGGGGACGCGGCTGGAGATGCTCTTAGACCATGCCGATTTGACGCGCGTGGGAGCCGCGCGAAAACGCCGTGCGCTAATCTTTTTGCCACGCCCGTCCTTTTGCGCCATCTCGCGCGCGAAAGTTGCCTCTTCGGCTGCCGCGCGCACGTCAATCGTCTGGAAGATTTATCGCCCGCGTGTCGCTCCACCGTACACATCGCTCTGCCTCCCACGCCGCGTCCGCGCCGCCGCTCCGCCTCCGCCGACGCGATGCCGCCTCGCAGTTGATCGTCCTCCGGCTACCGCGGCGTTCGCGCGCGGCCAAGCGGCCACTTCCGAGATCCGCTCCGGCGACGAGCGCATCCAGCTCGGTACATTTGAGACGGCGCACGAGGCGGCGTGCGCCTACGACGCGGTCGACTGGCGCCTCGGCCGCTCCTGCCGCACCATGAACTTCGACGACGTGTGGACGCGGGAGCAGGCGGAGGCGCTCGCGCCACCACCACCGGCCGTCACGCGTGAACAGCAGTGGCGCCAGCGCGAGCTCGTGCAGCGGCTCGTCATCGCGGAGCGCGACGAGCGCCTCCGCCTCGAGTGGGCGCGGTAGTTCCCGGAGGACATCGCCGCGATGGAGGCCTTCTACGCGCAGAAGGAGGAGGAGAAGGCTGCGGCGGCGAAGAAGAAGAAGGCGGACCGCGACGAGCGTCGGGCAGCATCGGCGGCGAGGAAGGCGGAGAGGGTGGAGAAGGACGTGAGGAAGGCGGAGGAGAAGAAAAACGGCGCCGGCCCGTCGATAATCGTCCTCTCCTCCTCCTCCTCCTCCTTCGAGTGGACATCCACTCTGGTGTCCGACACCACTCACTCGTCGGACTTTGACTAGGACTCGGTGTAGTTTAGGCTAGTTTTAAAATAAATGTCGTTGTACCGTCGAAGTTTTTAATATATTTTATATTTTCAGTTAATTTTTCGTGTTTTGTTTGATCTATTTCGTACCAAAAATGATCAAAATAGTTGTCTGTGCCGTGCTGCATAATACAGCGTCCGGTGAAGGGACGTTTTACATGTTCAAGCACGCGCTGCATAATACAGATCTGACGGAAAAAAAATTAGCGTAGCGCTCGCAGTGACCTAGCGCGCCAATGTTTAGCGCGTTTGTTGGAGATGCTCTTAGGCACGCACACACGCCGGGCGGCGCCGTCTGCGTGGCCTCCAGGCTCCAGCGCGCCCCGTGTTCTTTCCTCCCGCGCGGCGGACCGGCCGGTTGGTCGATCGGTATCTTCCCTCATTTTTGGTGTGAGAAATCAGCAGAGACGCATGATCGGATACGGAGCTCGATCACCAGTCACCACGCAGAGCACGCGGCGCGCGTGCAGACGAACATATTGGACGCGAGCGCGACGACGTCGTGTGATCGCGCGCTGCGTATTGGCAGCCGGCCGCCAGGCAAATACTGACGTGCACGAACGTACAGCGAGTGACTGCCTGCGTTTCCACCGGCGCCGCCATAGTCGGTGGGCGGCAGCGGGTATCCGCACGTGTGCCCAGACAACGACGATCGAGCCCTTGAGCCGACGATCCAATTAGCGTCGGGTGCCTCATTGCATGCCACTGCGCCTTTCTGACATTTTCAGGGTTCGTTTGAACTGATCACAGGGCCGTGCCAGCAAAATCCGGGCCCTGTGTGAAACTCAAAAATGGGACCCTATCTTACTAGAAAATAGAACTATTTTTTTTTTGAGAAACACAGTACAAACGCAGACACTCACATACACGCGCATACACTCACCCCTATGAACGCACACACGCACACCCCTACCCCTATGAGCACCTTCGGAAGACTGAGCCGGCGGATTGGATCTTGAAATTGACGAAGTTACCACAGGCGCCTCGCTATCGACGGGAACGTCGCCTCCCACTGAATGAATATTCCGCCTTTATGAGACACACGCATGTCAAACCCGGGGTTTGAACTTCCGTGGCTGCAGTACAACCACCCTCCTAACCACCCAACCTCAGGTTGGTTCTCACTAGAAAATAGAACTACTGAACAATTATAATGTATATAGGTTCTAGATAGACTTTCAAATCGAAGTACTCTCTCCCAGGGCTGTCTCCAGAAATTCGGGGCTCCAGTGCGAAATGCAAATGGGTTTTTGAAAAATACACGTAACAAATAACAACTGATGTTGATGCCGTTTGTCGATTCCGTTTCTTGTGGAGAATTGCAGACCGGGGGTACTAAAATGAGGCTGCACGCGTGGTTAGGTGATCCGAGCCATTGGCGAAACAAACTTAATTCAGAAATCAATGCATTTTTTAGAGCCTTTGTTGGCAAAAATTATAATTATTGTAGGTACATCTTGTATAGTACTACTGTACTTGGATGCTGTCACTCTCTACCCAATATTACGACTATACCTAAAAGCTTAGTTCCAATTCTAAAAAAAACACTTAGTTACCACATGCTCACACTGTTAAGAAGACATGGATCGTGGAAGAAAGAATAACTTAAATGGAGTGTGGACTAATAGAACCCGGCGGTATGTGAATCTGGCTTAACTCAGCTTCTGATTGGTCCAGAAAATATACGTGGGGCCCACTGCTGCAGTGTGCTGTACCTATGCCACAGTAAAATACATATGTGGTCCTCCCCCATCCCCCCATCGCATCCTCTTCTCTGCCACCTATCCATCCCCATCGCGGTTCAAGGCCGTCGTGGCCGACTGCGCCGCGCACAGCCGCATGCGCCTGCTGCTGCACTTCCTCGGCATCCTCCCCGTCGCCAAGCGCCGCCCAACCTCTCGATGCCGCCCGTCCTGGACGCCACGTCGACGGCGCCCTATCCTCGACGCCACGTCTTCGACGCCAGCTCGACGGCGCCAGGTCCCCGTCGTCGACCCGTCCTAGACGGCGCCCTGTCCCCGGTGCCGCCATGTCCTCGACGACGCCCCCGTCTCCGACGCCAGATCGACGGCGCCATGTCCCCGACGCCGATCCGTCCGAAACGGCGCCCTGTCCCCGATGCCGCCGCGTCCTCGAGGCCGACATGTCGTCGACGCTGCACCCGTCCCCGACGCCAGCTAGACACCGCCCTGTCCCCGACGCCGCGCCGTCCCCATCGTTGCCTTGTCCTCGACACGGCCCTGTCCCCCGACGCGAGCCACGCACCGGATCAGGCGCATCGACAGCGCCGCTAGTCGAGTCGCCCTCCGACGCTAACCACAACCGCGCGGGCCTGGCCATGGGCGCACCACCACAGCAGGAACGCCCGCGACGGTGTCCGCCTCCGCCGTCCGCCCGCCCGACGGCTGCCGCGCCTCCGCCATCAGCCTCTCCTCGCACTCGCGCTCGCGCCGCCGCTGTTCGCCCCGACGGCCATCTACTACTGGTGACGTTATTCTGGAGGAGTGGAGGACTGAGGAGAGATATGGCGTGATTTGGGGAAGACCCCACCGCCCCACTCTTCTCTTAACTGCATTTGGCCCACCTCTGTATTGTATCTGTATCGCGCGTGGGTTTGGAAAAGTAGATCAGCTGTTGTGTGGGCCCCAGCAAACACATGGACCAATGGCAGCCTGACTTCCACCAGGAGCATATGCCGACCGGTTCACTTATGCACTTTCCAACTTAAATGCACTTAGGGCATCTCCAACCGGGCGACCCAAACGGACGCGCTGGGCCGTCCGTTTTGGGCCGTTTGCGTGCCCGCCCGGACACGCGGACAGCGCCCCGCGTCCGCGTGTCCGTTTGGGTCGCACGCGGCGCCCAACGCGGCGACCCAAAGAGACGCCACGTGGTTCGTCTTCGCTGCGCGGCGCCGCGCCATGGCAGGCCTCGACGGGACAGCCATGGCGGGGAGGTGGAACGCGCGGGAAAGATCCCGCGCGCACCAAGGTTCCCGCGCGCGGAAACGCCATTGGCGCGCACTCGCGCCCAAGTTTCCCGCCGGACCGCCGGCTATAAAGACGGCGGCGGTCTCACCCGGACCGCATCACCGTTCTCTTCCCCTCCACCTTCTCCGGCGCCATGCCGCGCACCCTTCGGTCCACATGGGCCAAGCTTCCCTCGCCGCCCGGCCAGGTTCCCGCGGACGGACGAGGAGGAGCGCGCGGACTCGCGGTGGGTCGCCGACGACGAGGCGCTCCGCGTCGCTGCCGAGGCGGCGGCAAAGAAGGCCGGTGACGCGGAGATGGGGGAAGCGGCCGCGAGGGCCGGCACGAGACCCCGGACGGCCGGTACGCGGCCGTGGAGGAGGGGCGGACGCCGCGGAGGACCTCGCGCCGGCGAACATCAACGCCGCCATCGAGGAGCCGTCTCGCCGACCTCACGCGCGTGACGAAGGAGCACGAGGGCATCCGGCGGGCCGGCCGCCGCCGCTAGGCGACCTCCTCGGCCGGAAGAACGAGCCGCTCGCTATGCGAGCAGCCCGTGACCTCATCCAGATGCCGCCGCCCGAGCGGCGCGCCCGGGAGGATGCCGCGTCGGCGGAGCGCGGCCGGCAAGAGCGCATGCGCCGGCGGCGGGGCAACCACGAGGCCCGCAAAGCCGGCCGCGTCCGCCTCGGAGGCGCGCACCGCCGTGGAACGCGCCGCCCGCGAGGAGCTTGAGCTATGCGGGAAGCGGATGGTTCCGCCTCGGGAGGCGGAGCGCGAGCGCGCCCGAGCCGCGCCGGCGGAAAGGAGGAGGATGATGCCCTCCGTCCAAGCCGCCGAGGCCCGCGAAGCCGCCCGCGCGCCGCCGACGCCCGCGCCGCCGCCGACGCGCCACCCAGCCCGTAGGAAGCCGGAGTGGAATCCTCACGCGTACAGGCCGCCCGCGTCGAGTGAAATCCACGGCCCCGACGGCGAGCCGGCGAGGAGTCGCGCGGCGAGGCCGCCGGCCCCGTACGTATAGGATAGAAGTAGTAGCTAAAAAAAATTGTAATGAGTTCTATTTAATGAAACATATTATTTATGCCTATGACACGCGGGCCAGGGGCGGACAGCGGGCGGACGCGAGCGACCAGCCTTTCGCGTCCGCGGCCATGCAAACCCGGCCAAGATTTGGGCCGGGTTTGCGGCTGCTCCGGACGCCGCGAGCATCCGTTTTAGGGATGGGTCCGCGCGCTGGGCCGGGTTTTTGTCCGGCTGGACCCATCCGGACGCGCGGGCGCGGGATGGGTCGCCCGGTTGGAGATGCCCTTACTCCTTGTGCCTTCCTGATTTTCAAAACATAGGTAGAAAATGAGACAACCCCAAACCAAAGCCAAACAGCGCAGCATAAACTGACAAGATCTGAGACAGGACAATAAAGGATCAATAGACTCACCGTGAGTCTGAGAGCTCTACGGTCTCCAATGTCCGGATCGCCTACCGCGACCCTAATGCCATGCCCCCATCTCTGTAGTCTACTCTGTAGATGGATCTCCTATCCGCCATGGATGAACGACCGCTGCAGACTGGAAGGCCCCTTTCGCCATGTTCAGAGCTTTCCGCCCTCGAACCTAATCGATCCACTACCGCAGCATAAACTGTCAATCGATCAATCTACCGTCAAACTCACGCTCGGTTTTGGACTTAGGAAGATCTGCAGGCGGATTATCGACCTTATTAGCAGATGGGCCGGAGATTTGGGGGCCCCCAACTTTCGGGGGCCCTGTGACATCGCACAGCTCGCACGGGCCTGTCGACGGGCCTGCTCTCCGCCGCCTGTAGTTCTAAACCCATGGTAAAATTGTCTTGAAAGATATTACGAAAACTCTAGAAAAAGGCCGACCTTCGCGAAGGGAAGATAACTCGCTCCGCACGCGACAAGTGGCGCGCTGTGGTGCCAGAAAATCTCTGGGAAGTGGTCTCCCTGCTCGCCACGTGTCGCAAGGGGAAGCAAGGTGGGGATGAGGGAGGGAGAGAAGACTCGGTTGTGTCAGTTTTTCCCTTTTTCTTGTAGATTCGTTTTTTCAAAATGAATTATCTTGAGAACCGTAAGTTCAAATTTCGAACCGTTTTCACTTTTGAGATCCTCGCGTCGAGATCTTCAAAACTAGATCCCATGTTGATAGGTTTGGAGATACTTTTTTTTCGTACTTCCAATAATATTATAATTGTACCTGTGGTGTGTACCTAACTGTACTCGTGTTTCAACTGATAAGTACTTCTGTTTTTAGTGTATTTGGTGCAATTTTTCCCTTTACTTGCTAACTGTACTCGCCCATGTGTGAGACTGTAGTTATACTTACGCGCGACTGTACCTGCTCGTGTGCGCCACTGTACTTCTGTGCATGTACTTGCTCGTGTTCACGACTGTACCTGCTCGTATGCGCGTTTGTACCTGCCCGTGTGCGCGACTGTACCTGCCCGTGTGCGCGACTGTACCTACTAGCATGCGCGACTGTACTTCTATACATGTACTCGCACGTGTACGCGACTGTACTTACTTGTTTGCGCGTCTGTACCTATCTCGTGTGTGCGACTGTACTCGTGTGGTACACGTATATGTACTCATGTGTTGTATGTAACTGTTTTTGTGTGGTGCACCTAACTGTACTCGCGTGTTGTATGTAACTGTATTTGCGTGGTGCACGTAACTGTACTCGCGTGTCATACCTAATTGTACTTTTACTTGTATCAATGTGCATACTTGCTAAACTAAATGTAGCTGATCGGCTAAAAAGAAAAGCAAGTCAAGCGATGCATGCAGGGGCTACGTACGTACTGCTGGAGGAGCTACGCGCAGGGAAGTACATGCGGGAGCGGGGGTCAGTTACGGCTGCGCATGCGTGCGCGAGAGAAGCACGCGCGCGAGGAACGGTCGCGGCTACGTGCACGGACAGCTGGCCACGCGTCGCTCACGGATGGACTGGACCTTTGAGAAGGTCGGTCTTTTTTTAGTGGTACCCAAGATATTATAAATGAAAACATATAGTTTTAAAACCGGCTGGACCGGCGGTACAACCTTAAAACCCCTATATCTAATGATTTTAATACATTTGAACTGTTTGGGTTTAAAACTAGGAAAATACTTTTAGAAACTTAACGACTTATAACATGTAAAATTATCCCAATAAGTGTACTTAATTATCCGAGCGACCAAGGCACCGATTCACGGCTTAATTGGAGGATAGGTTAGATGCTGCCGCTGGAGCGCCGGCAGCTATCTCGTCCATGGCGGCCACTCCTCGTCCTCCTCCTCCCCTCCCTTCCACCAATTTCGCTCGTCAACAACAACAATGGCAGTACTACTGCTCCCTGACGACTTGAATCGAGAGCAGAAGCAGTTGTATTGTGCCGTGAGAAAGGGGCCAAGACGGCTACATCAACACCGGCAAGCTGCATACGAACAAGGACGGTGGTAGCGGTGCAAGAATATGGTGACGGAACGGCGGTGAAAGAAGCTTGTCGTTGTTGAATATAATTTCCTAGCCCTTCTCCAACAGATCGGTCTTTTGGTTGAATTGGCTAGTGCATGCAATTCCACATGGTATCAGACCACAAGGTCCTGGGTTCAAATCCTAGCCAACGCAGTATTTATAATAAATATTTGCGGCCTTCCTAAAAACAAATCCAAGGATACATGTCTAAGGCCCGTGCAAGATGTAAAAAAAAGGCCCACTCACTTAGACGCGAGGGGAGGTGTTAAATATAATTGCCTAGCCCTTCTCCAACAGATCGGACATTTGATTGAACTGGCTAGTGCATACAATTCTACACTCGTAACTTTGTAAACTTCAAGATTTGCTAACTCAGTCACTGTCTGTGCACGTTCGTGTTTCTGGGCGGTTGCATTGTGTTTTGAAATAAAAACAACATGAAGGTGCAGTTTGACCTTAACAAGCTTGCCACTCCCTCCTTTCATAGATAGATATAAGATGTATAGCTTTTGGCACCAAAATTAAGAACCGCACGTTGAGAGCAAGCTATACAAGAATTTAGCGGGATTGATTCTAGACAATTGACAAGATAAAATAGATGAGTTTTCTAAAGAGTATCCACACAAACTGTCCAACATAATATACCATATATTTTAGAGACTTTTCTTAAAAAATTAAACTCTCTTCGATTCATATTAATTAACCTAACTTTATCTAGATATGAAGTACATACAACCGTGGATTCGCAGCTAGCTAACGTGGCATCGTGGTACAGTAGAGTGCGTCGGTGCCGCTTTACACTATGACTTGATATGCTATCGCCTATCGTTTCCTGGCTGCAAATATCGTCGCTGTGGCGATGTTGAGATGTTCCGTTCCCAATCCCCACATACACGACGGAGTTCAATCTTTCGGAGACTGTTTTTTGTTTTTTTGTTTTTGTTTTGAGAACATCTTTCGGAGACTGGTGTAACATGGTTGGTCGTACGTCGGCCTTATGAGAAGGGCCTATGTTCTCATGTTAACGGCCCAACACGAACACTAGGATACCAAATTACCAATAGGCTGTTCATTCTTGGCCCAACTGTTGAGTCCCGTCGTCCAAGATACCTATAGAGCTATCGGGAGGTGCTATACACCACCCTGGTCGGTGCGGACCAGGCACCGCACCCCCCAGGGTGCCTGTTGGGCCGGCCCAGTGACGTTTGTTTTCGTTTTTTTTTTCTGTTTTTCTCCTTTTCTGCTGTTTCATTTCTTTTCTTTTTTAAAAATTTAAAATGCCAATGTGAAATTTTTTCGGAAAAACAAAAATTTCCAAATTTTTTATATTTTCGATAAATTGAAAGCATTATTTTCTAATTTTTTATTTTTTTATATGAACAATTTTTGGATTTGAACAATTTTCGATGTGAACAAATTTTAAATTTGAACAAATTTTATATTTGAACATTTTTAAAATTTGAACAAATTTTAAATTTGAACATTGTAAAATTTTAAACAATTTTTGAATTTAAATGAATTTCATATTTGAACGGTTTTTTAATTTGAACGGTTTTTAGATTTGAACGGTTTTCAAATTTGAACATTTTTTTTTTCAATTTGAACAATTTTTAAAAATTAAAAATTTCGAAAATAAAAAAATATAAACAAAACTGAAAACAGAAAAAAGAAAAGAAAACAGAAAACAGAAAACAGAAAAAGAAACCAGAAAAAAAAAGCAAAAACGAACTGCACAGGCTAAACAGACCCAAATGGGCCTGGCCCATACCCGACCAGGGGGTGTGCGGTGGCCGGTAGCCACCGACCTGGTCGGTGTATAGATTTTGCCAGAGCTATCTCTCTAAGCGGGCCGGTCTATTAAGGATTCTGGTGTCCTTGTTTTTAAGTTTTGGGACGGTTCGGAACCTTCCCGGTTTGGTTTTCCTCTAGTTTTTTTTTCTGTTTTCCTGTTTGGTTTGGTTTTTTTTTTCTGTTGATTCTTTTATTTTAAAAAAATAAGAATTATTTTTTAAATATGAACATTCTCAAATTTAACTTTTCTAAAATTTAAAAGATTTTCAAGTTTGAATACTTTTTGAAATCTCAACTTTTAAAATCTGAAGATTTTTCGAAAATCTAAAATCTAAACATATTTCTTCCAAAAAAAAATTGACAAGAAAACAAATCTTGAATAAGAGCGATTTTTATAATGTGGCATTTTAGTCATTAACCAACATCATTACATAGTTCTTCCCGAATAAGTTCCCGGAATATATCAACTGAAAAATTACAAGCTAAAGTCTTAGCAGAACAAGAGCAATTTGAGAGAGAATAAAGAACATGAAAACGTTAAAATGGTCCAAGCCCAACATCGTGCTAGGTATGCCGTACGCATAGAGCCGCAAACAGACGCTAAGATCATGTCTAACAGACGCCCTAGAAGGCCCAACCACGTAAAATAACCGCCGATATATGAGGTAGGGTTTTACCCGGCCGTCTAGCAGACCCCGTAAAACAGACCCCACGTCGATTTTTTACAGTTTTCGCTACGGGGTGGCTCTTCGCCCCTTTACTTGTACGGGGCGGGAGGCTGAATGCAGGGCTAACCCCTCATCCCATTTCAGCTAGGGCGCGCGAACACTTCAGAATTCCCAATCGTTTTCCACGCGCCGCCGCCATAGCCATCCGCGCGCCGCTGAAAATAGAATATTCCATAGGATTCTGTTTTACGGGGTGGAGATACGAGGTCTGCTAGCTCGGGCCTTTACTCGCGTTTTATGGGGCAAAAAAATAGAGGGTATGTTAGACATGCTCTAAGAGCGTCAAATACGTAAACCCACGATCTACCCCTCCCGGCCTTTGTTCAATAAATGGTTGGCCCACTTAGGCTCCAATTGTCAGATTTAGGAAGCTTCTAGAAGATATTAACTGTTTAGGTTTTTCTATAATTTTGTTTTCTTGATTTTCTTCTCCTTTTATATTTGAAAATTTAGGAGAACTTTCTAATTTTAGTGAACACTTTCAATTTGTGAACAGTTTTCAAATTCATGAACAACTTTCATAATATTTTGAAAATTCAGAATTTTTAAATGCATGCATCGTTTTCAATTCGTGAATATTTCATGAGCTTTTTATGTGAAAATTGTTAAATTCTTGAATATTATTTTAAAAGCCCCGAATTCATGAGCATTTTTAGAATTCGTGGACATTGTTCAAATTCTCGAATTCGAGGGCATTTTAAGTCAGGATCTATTTTCCAAATTCATGAACATTTTAAATTTCTATACTTTTTTCAAATTCATGAATATATTTTAAAACTTGTCACCTTTTTGTATTTGGAAACATTTTTTATTTCACCAAAAATATAACATAAAAAATCGAGATTTTCTTCTAGACAAATTGTGGCAAATGCAAACATAAAAAGAAATGAACAACAGGAGCGAAACATCCATGAACGAGTTACTAGGACGACCCACCATGATTACGTGCGAACCCCGTAGCTAACGCTATGCAGTTGATTCCTATTTGACGCTCAACGCGTCTATTATCTCTGGGACGCGCGCACCCTCCATCGTGCACCCTCCATCATACCAGCATGCCATTGTTGGGTTGGCCTCATAGGTGGTGGTCATTAAGAAGAAGATGAGCAGGAGGAAGCAGAAGATGACTCACCCACCGCCTCGAAGATGGGGTGGCTAGAAGCAACATCGTCGGTAGAAGCGAGAAAAGAAACTCCCCGAAAACAAGGTTCGCGGCGTCATCGGCGGAGGGATGGAATGGAACTTAGAGTTCTGGGTAGGGAGGTCAAGTTCGAGCGTGGGGCTCATCGGCGTTGGTTCTTAGGTTTTTCGGTATAGGATGTTCGCTGGAGACATCGGAGGTAGAGAGTTCAGATGGAGGTCTAGAATGGCGGAGGACCCGCGGAGGCGGCATCTCCCGCATGGGTTGGTGGGAGGCATGGCGGGAGCAACACGCCACGGGTAGCTGCAACAAGCAGTTAGGCTACCGGGGGGGCAAGGTGCTGGTGTGGTGGGGTGGTGGAGACGACCGTGTGGGGATTGAAGGTAAAAGTTGACCGCGTGTTGATGGTGGGTTTTGGCACATTCCATGGAGAGCGTGCATCGAGACCTTAGCCGACGGGTTTAGAGCATCTCCACGGGAACACGAGGACACAAAATCGCCAGCCCATCGGACTGATGCAAACGGGCCGAGGCGCGCGAAACGACACATTACATGCCCAAATTTGGATTGGGAACGCGTCTGTGCGGACCGCCCGCGTGTCCTCCCCCTTCCGCAATGGGCCACCCACAATTGATTCACAAATATAATTGGACCGATAGGGATTTTCATTAACTTGGGAAAAAATAACCCATCTTTATAGGGAGGGTTAACCTAAACTACAACAGCCCTATCTACCTGTTGTCGTACGCCCTGCCATAGCCGGGCTTACTTGCAGCCGCGTGGCCGGCCCCAACGGCGCCGACATGGGCCCCAAGCCTCGCGCTCCTGCTGTCCGTGGAGGCCGTCCACGTCGTTTCAAAGAGTTCGTCGTGAGGAAGTTAAATTTTGAACGAAAATACATTTGCATTCGTTATATGTTCAAATTGAGGTCGATATTTAGTATCTATACACAAAATGTGTTGTTTATATAAATCTAGCTAGGTCAGCTACAACTAAAATGAACGTAGTAAAAATGAATCTACTAAGAGCATCTCCAATCGCGTCCCCCAAACCGTTCCCCAAACGGCGCCGGATTGAGCGTTTGGGGGCGTGTTTCGTTCGTGCTGCGTTTGGGGGACGTCGCTCCCCAGTCGGGTCCCCAAACATTAAAATACTCTCTTTTTTAGTTTTTTGTATTTTTATTTTAATAAAGAGAAAAAACATTCCACAAACTAATACATAATTGGGAACGTGGTTTACACGAAGATGTAGTTTGGAACATGGTTTTTCACAAAGTAATACATGTTTGAACCATGGTTCACGCAAATATAAAATATTGCAAAATAACTAAACCTAACTAGGCCGGACATCGAAGGTTTCATTTGTTCGCTGCCAAGAAAGAACACTCGAGGGCACACCCAGTCACCCAAATTGGAAAATCCAGCTGTTGACGGTGCCCCTGTTGGTTCTTCCGAGAAAGAACAACCAGAAACCTCCGTGCATATTTTCGCTGCGAAAGAAACAACACTCATCAGTCGTCGTCCTCCTCGGCGCTGTCTCCGTGGTAGTGCCGATGGCAACGCGTCTCGTCGAACACCTTGACGCTCCCTCTCGCCAAAGTAGGAGAACACGAGCACGAAGCCAGCTTCGAGGCGGTGGTAGCACGCGAACTTCTCCCAGCCGATGTGGAGGTACATCTTGCCGCGCACGTCGTAGATCACGTCCACGATCCACCGGCAGCAGCCGCAGGCATCCAGCCGATGTGGATGTAGGCAACGGTTAGGTTAAAATTCAATGTGCCGCCAATACGTCGGTCCCGCCACTCCCCGCCTCGCTTTTCGGTGTGTCCAGCGTCCCCGAAGCGTCTCCTATGTAGCGGGGATGGGCTCGGGGTGCCGGACACCGTATCGGACCGCGCCGGACAAAAAGCGGCTTTGGGGGACACGGTTGAAACGTTTTTTTTATCCGGCGCGCCCCAAATTCTTTCGGGGAACGGTTTGGGGATGCGACTGGAGATGCTCTAATGTGGGTGAGTGGGTGGGCAGACCGGTGAATCCCGCGTTTCCGGATACAAACTAAAAGAAACGGCACAATATTATGTTGCGGGTGCAATCATCTTGTCGATAGTTTTCTTCGCCTGCAATAGAAATAGAAACCGTCCGCGGGTGCAATCAACCGTCTGTGAACACAAAAGTCGTGGGCGATGGTGAGATAAAACTACTCCGCAAAAGAATTTGGAATCGCGCGAACATATACGAATATCTTGACTAGATTCAGATAAAAAAATTAAACGAGACACGAAATTGCCATTTAAATATTCAACTAAACCAGAAACTGTTCATGGAATATTTCAAACCGATCCACCGTTTTGTAGATCGGGAAGTATTAAAATAATGATTAGTGGCAAGGTTAAGTAGATATCCAGCCATGACGGTCCACTTTTGCGCTCGACAGATCGTGCCTAGGAAGAAACGGCTGGATCCAACGTTCCTCTTAAGCCATGTTTTGCCTACATCTGAGCTGATCTGAGCTGCTTTGAGACCATGTTGTAAAATATCTTTTGTTATGGGCTACCAAACAACCGATTTTTGACCCATCACATGTGAGCTTGTCCATTGTGAGCAACCAATCACACATTCACACCCTACTTCATGGTTGATCCATCGTCTACTTCGTGGTTGATCCATCGTGGTGCCAATGTAATGTACTGAATAGTGGCGAGAGGGGCAGCCTAAAGAGTAGAACTTCGTAACTATTGATGGGTCCATATGCTCCCTATATTTTGAAATGCATCTTACATATGTTTTAAATTTTAAAAAAATTGAAACTAAAAGTTCGCACGTACATCTTCACGTACTACATGCTCACAAAGTCATTTCATAAAAAATCTACTTATCATGTGACGTGTGTAAAAAAGACAAAATTCAGGGCTAAAAATAATGCTTTTCACAAGATAAATTTTCTCTTTTTTATATAGACCACACAAAATATTGGTTTTTCGTGAAACTTGACGAACGCACGTATATTATGAAGATGTACATGTATAATTTTTTGTCCAAATTTTTTGACATTTCGAAATATAATTTTTCAGTAGAGGGAGCATACGCACCCGGGAGCCGAATTGAATTTCCGCTATTGATGGATCTACCGTAGTACAATATACTTGAGCCAAGCAAATAAAGCAAATCATAAGGCCGAGGGGAGAGGATAACTGATCGAGTCGAGTAGTGTGAGCGCCATGGCATATTGGCATTGCATTCCAAACTTCTCACTGTACCACCTGCAGCAGCAGCAAGACCTGGAGGAAGATGTAGGAAGTTCCCCCGATGGTGGCGTACCGGAGCTTGCTCTCCCCCTCCACGTCGGCGAAGTCGCCGTCGACGGACTTGCTGAACCCTCCGGCGAGCCATCCCACGTTCCTGTACCCGTCGTCGTGCAGCATCCTCACAGCAATCAGCGACCTTGAATCAAT
Source organism: Lolium rigidum (assembly GCF_022539505.1). Classification (NCBI taxonomy): domain Eukaryota; kingdom Viridiplantae; phylum Streptophyta; class Magnoliopsida; order Poales; family Poaceae; genus Lolium; species Lolium rigidum. Next base: position 124,556,940 of record NC_061510.1, read on the forward strand.
TGACGAGCCAGCGAAAAGTCTCATCAGTCAACGTGTCCAGGAAAACAAAATGTACATATATGCATCGTGCGTGCCACTCAACTATTCCGTTTATCACCGCAGCGAGCAAAGCTATGATCTTTGACTAGCTGCTACACTAGTTTACTTGCCTGAGGCCTTCGCCGCACGCGACGAGTAGCTTGGCATCCTTCCCGGCGACGACGGCGGCGACGTCGTCGAGGAAGCGGTCGTTCATCTTGGTGAAGGACTGCCCGGTCCAGAGCCCGATGTAGCCCAGGTGGACCCACTTCTTGAGCAGCGTCACCGGGCTCATGTCGTCGTCGGATATGAAGAGCGGCACGTGGACGGAGCCCCGAACAGCGGCGCGGCCGTGCTCCCACGCCGGCCGGATGTCCAGCAGCTGGAAGCCCTCGGCGCTCATGGCCTCAGCCGCGTCCCTCGGCCGGACGGCCTTCACCGCGCCGGACTGCACCAGCTCCTTTGCCCCTCCGGCCCACGACTTCGCCTGCGCCCTGACACGAGAGCGAGAGACGCCTGTGGAGGCGGAGGAGAAACAGGCGGCCGCCGTCGCCGCAGCACCCATTGCCATGGCTTCCACCTGCTTGGTTTTAGTCAGTTGTGCTCTGGCGAGCGCTTGGCACGCACTCCCTGCCTGGGAAGGATACGTTTCCAGGTGTCTTATCCACATGATTTTCTAGGTTCGATCAGCGCCGTTGGGAAAGCGGAGTGCTTACAATTCTTGACCGCACGATCACTCTAACAGAGCAGACAGCAAAGAGACCCAGCCCAAGCAAGGCGACTGAAATTTTGTGATTCTTCTAGCAGTCAAAAATTCTTAGATCTTAGACAAATCGATCTATCTAGCTAGCTATCGTTTCACAGCATGATAATACAACATGTGTTCATGCACAGCACATGCTCACCGAGCCTGCCGGCCAGCCGGGAGCTGGCTAGACGAACTCGAAGCTCATGAGGAGCTTGACGCTCTTGAACTTGAAGCCCTGGTGGTCGAAGAGTGGCACGGTGCGGACCCCTGGCCACAGCTCCGACACCGGCAGCACGGTCTGCCCGCCGAAATCGTCCTCGTTCACATCGTACTCGTGCACCTCCACCCGGAGCAGTGCGATCTCCGGTACCGTCAGCTGGAAGGTGAACTGCTCTTCCCACACCGGGACCCAGCTATCCTCCACGACTCCCGTCTTCTTCATCGTCGAGTCTGACGGAACTCCAGCAATGCCCACCTGCTCGTTGAGGGGATTTCGAAAAGCAATCAGCAATGCGTCAGGTTTGGTGTCACTCAGTTTTATCTTTAGTTGGCTGTGAGTTAATTGTATTAACTTGGCACGTCAAATTGCATTCAAATTGCAGTGGTTCTGGCAATACCTTTACATAGAAATCTGGAGGAGAATATGAATCGAAATGTGTCTGCTTAAAGTCCTGCTGCCAACCGTCACCCATGTACACTTTGACCTGAGAAACAAGTAGCCAAGTGAAACCCACTTCTACATTTCAGATAGAAAAGCAAAGGAATGTGTTATGTACCTTGAGTGTTGTCTTCACTGGTAGATCTGCTGTCGGATCGAAAACCTTTCCATCCGGACAAGTTTGCATCAAGAAGTCTGGTTTCTTCACATAGCCACAGCCTCCGTTGGCTTTGTAGAATCCATTCATCAACCAAAGGGCTCTTCCATATCCCTGCAAAAATAAAATGTCAGGCCTTATACTATCGACAACTGAAGAGCACACAGTTAGGGACCATCATAGCAAATAGCAGAGGAACTGTTTCCTTAAGGAAAAAATATGCACCATAACGCAACCAATTAAGGCAATTCATTCCCAGTAACTAGAGATCTGTAAGCTGTAGGAATTCAGTGCAACTATAATCTCTTGCTAACATCATAACCTGCATATTGAACGCCACCATTTGAGCACCATGCACCCAGCCTAGAAATGGATTGTAGTTGGATGAATTGAAGCGGGTTCCCTTTGGGTATATCCTCAGTAGATTTCTTTGCGTAAAGCTGCTTGTAGCAAACAGGATGAGCACTTCAGTAATAAAAAAGAAGTGGATAAACATAGTTTCAATGCACAGAAATGCAATAGTATGATTGTCTCCCTCCAATGTTTGCTGAGCAATTCAATAGTAAACGAACCTCACTATGTTGGGACCATGGCGTGCTGCCACTTTTGCAAGTTCTTGCTCGCTCAAACTTAGACGCCTAACTTTGTCTGGGTCACTCTTTAAGGCGTCAACAACAGAACCCTTTGGCTTTCCTGCCTTGATAGTAATCAGGTGCTTATACTCCAGTGGCGCATTCTTGCGTGCTTTCTTCTCATCTTCATCCACATCTCTTTCGCGGTATAATAGATCGTCCTGATGCTGTTAGAGCACCATTTTATAAGTCCCGACATACAAATGTTGAGGTAAAAAAAGGAAGAAATGTTTTGTGTAACTTTAAATCAAGTACCTTGTTGGCATCTTGCAACTCATCCTGAATATCTGGAACTTCTCTGCCCCATGCTGATTCTTCATTTTCTCCTTTGCTAAATTTTGGCACAGTACCTCTATCTTTCATAGTGCCACCCTTTGCTTCAAGGTACTCCTTTGGGGGCTTCGTTGACAGGAGGACTCGCCCCTTCAGTGCTTCCGGTGAAGGAAATTCTTGAAGATGTTTTGATTCAGGATAGTACAGGATATCTCCAAATACTTCAAGGACCATCTAAATAGAATTCAGAACTAGGTACGAGAGAATCAAATGCACCAAGATGTTAGTCATATAAAGAAAATACAATTACCGTAGCTACTTTTGCCTGAAGATCAGATGTAAGGTGGTCTTCTAATGTAATAATAACAGGATAGGGAGATGCAACAAAGGCATATTCTTTAATGGATGTCAAACATTTCATAAGTGATACTGGGGCCGTAAGTGTCCTGCGAAGAGTCAAAGGAAAAGAATGAAGTCATAGCATATGGAGTAACCTTTGTAGTACAATTTACTTGCAACAACTTGATGTTGAAAAATTCTCTCTTCAATGAAGGATTTGACAAGCGTACCTTCCATGGAGAATGTCAATGTCATCTTTAGAAGAATTTGGCCACATGTCTAATTCAATTACACGGACACCTATTTGTAGTGCCTTGATGATGGGAGCATCACTACAATCACTGCTAAGTTGATTGCCAGTAAGATATGAGTTGTGTCCGGTGTATATGAAATAATGGGACAATGGTGCATTCATGTTGTGATGGACCTGGGGACACGAGATTTACAGTCAACGGACATCTCAAACAATATAGCACAGCACACTCTAAGTTATATCAAAATTCAAAACGAAGCTTGTCATGCTAGCTGCAACAGATAGTTGGCAGTAAATAAATAAGAGCAAATAATGGCAAACACAATATTCAGATAAAGCTAGTCACCAGACTTTGGAGAAATTCAGTTATTTTCTCTACTAAAGTGGTATCATTGATTCAGTAATACAGCCATCAGCTTCCTGCGTGCGATGCATCATGACACAACATTCCAACAGTTAGGCAAGGCAATGCAGTGACGTTTCAGAAACAGTTAATTGGTATGCATTTGTGTTTTGTTGCAGTTATGCCAGATAGCTTTTTTTTACAGTCGACAGACATCTCAAACCACATAGCACACTCCAAGTTACATCAACAATCAAAACGAAGCTTCTCATGCTAGTCGCAACAGATAGTTGGCAGTAAATAAATAAGAGCACATAATGGCAAACAGAATATTCAGATAAAGCCAGTAAATAAATAAGAGCAGATAATGGCAAACAGAATATTAGCCATATCAGAGTTTCGAGAAATTCAGTTATTTTCTCTACTAAAGTGGTCTCAGTAATTCAGTACAACACCCATCAGCTTGCTGAGCATGATGCATCATGACACAACATTCCAACAGTTGGGCAAGGCAATGCAGTAACGTTTCAGAAACAGTTAATTTGTATGCATTTATGTTTTGTTACAGTTATGCTAAATAGCTTTGATGCAGCATGAAAAGTTCAAAACATTTCACACTAGAGTGGCATTTGCACCACGCTTGGAATTATGTTTCGGAACCAAGCAAAACAGGATTTCTGTGCCATACACATGGTCATTTGATAGCGCCAATGGCTGGAAATATATATTCAAATGACAGAGCAGTTTGCCAAGCACAAATTCCTTTCTAAATTGCAGTAATCCGTGATGCGGCAAATGCCTGCCAATTCACCACATTGTGTAAACTGCGTGTGGATGCACATCCAAACTCACAATTGACACGCACAAAAAATAAATAAAAAGACATATGTCAGGCGGCATTTGGGAACACCAGCGGATTGCTACCTTGGCTTGGCGGATGGGCGGGTTGAGCTCCTCGGAGAAGAGGAAGCTGTGGAAGTCGTCGATGGTGAGTGCCGGCTTCCCGAAACGCGGGGTGCGGCTGCGGCCCTGGAGGATCCGGTCCACGATCCGCTCCGCCGCGTCCATCTCCGCATCGCCGCCGGCGCCCGGCTCCCCGGTGGCGGCGAGGTAGCGGCGGAGCTCGTCGACGCCCATGTACGGCGTGCCGCCGGAGAAGCGCGCGAAGAGCGTGCGCACGTCCTCCGGCGTGGACGCCTCGCCCGGCGCGAACCTGCGCGTGAAGAAGATGCAGCACTTGTACGTCCCCATCTCCGCCGCCTCTGCCTCGCCGCCCGATCCCCCTGGATCGCCAGGCTTTCTCTCCTTGTTTGCTCCCCGGCGTGTGGGGGTGGGCGGAGAATTTTTCCTCTCCATTTTGGGATTCCTCGTTCCCGCATTGCGAGTTTTTAGGGGCGATTCGAAGGTGGCGTCCGGCCTGGCGGTGGAAGGAGAGGACAGGAGACAAGGAGACGCAAAATTTACCTAGGAGTATTAAATTAAATAAATAAAAACGGAGAGAAACTGACAAGTAAAGATCAGCTTATCTGTTCTTATGAAACAACTGGGTTTTACTCTTCAAAATCCATGTCCGGTTTGATCAATTTTAGCGGAGTGGCTTCTATTTTCCTGCCTGCTTTCTGGGATTTGAAAGTTTCTCCTAAAGTACAGGTTTTTCTTTGGTTGTTCTCACAAAATAAAATCATGACTAAAGATAACTTAAGACATAGGGGTATTCCAAAACCAATGGAAAGCTCTTTTTGTAAAGAGATTGAGAGTGTGCATCACCTCTTTTTTGAATACTTAGTGTCTAGACAAATTTGGTGTTTGGTTGAGAGTTTGTTTAATCATAGGGTGGAAAAGTACCTATACATAGCTAGCAGATGGCTTTGTAATAAAAAGTTCTTGTAATTCAATTTCATCTCTTATGCTGTATTGTGGGGGATTTGAAATTCTAGGAATAACTTGGGTTTTAATAGACTTACATGGTTGCATTTGAAGCATGTGTGGAGAGTGATCTTATCATACCTGAGGAACTAGAAAGTTCCTTTCAAGGACCAGTCCTGAAGGGAAGTGGACTTCTTTGTGGAACTCCTGTCGAAAAGGATCAAAGCACCCATGAAACTGACATCAAGCTGAAGTGCACCAGTTTTGAGTGGATCTCCTCCTAGGCTCCTGCCTTCAAACTTGATCATGGCGGGAGGGCATCACTAGCTTACTTGAAGGAACACCCAGAGGAAGATACCTCGGTTCAGTGGCGGAGCTTCATTGAAACAAACCCGGGCCACGGGCCGCCCAGCTCAACTCAAAACGCTAAAGAATGAGAGACAAATTGGCCCATGAAATAAAAAAATATGCTTTTCTTTGGACTGGCCCGCCCAAGAATCTGGCCGAAGTTCCGCTACTGCCTCGGTTCACGTCGTGCTGTGATGTTTCAGTTTCATCAGTTTGGTGTGTAATATGGATAGTGATCTAGGTTTGCTTTTGATGATCGTGCCGGTGTAATCGTAGAGGTGGTGGTTTCGTGAAAACTAGGTTCTTGGCATGCTTTTGTTGGCGCTGGGCTGCAGCGAGTTCAGTTTTGCCCTGAAGGGGTGTGATGAGTAGTTAGCTTAAAACTTGGTGCTCCGTTTCAGATGTGGTGTTTCCTGTTTTCGAGTTTGGTGTGAACACTCGTTTATGATATAAATGGAACTGGACATCTCTCTGTGAATCAAAAAAAAAAGAAAACTGACAAGTGGGGCACCAAGCCTCCCAGCCCATCAGACCGGACCGGGTAGCGCAACCTAACCAGGTCCCGTCTCCCGAACCTGTCTCGCCCGCACCGTTCACCCAGGCACCCAGCCCAGGCCGCCTCCGTCCTCGAGCAGTAAAGGCGGGTGGACGTGAGACGGCGGCGGAGGTAGCGGCGGCGGCGCAAGGGTTTGCCGGCGCCGATTGCGAATCTCCGACAGGTAAGCATTTCTTCTGGATTAGAGAACAGCGATAAGAAGGTCCTGACACATTGCTCTGCAGTCTGCTCCACCCGCTCCCCACGCGCACGCCGCCGGTGGCCACCTTGGCCACTGCCACCCGCTCCTCGCGCGTCTCCCCTCGGACCGCATGGGCTCCGCTTCCCCCGTCAGCCCGCTGGGCGCCGTATGGGCGCCTGGCGCTGGCCCTAGCTCCCCGGTTTCCGCGGAACGGCTATGTCTATCGGTCGGCTCCTCCTAGGCCTAGGGAGATGCGTCTCCGTACCCGGCTCGGTCCCTCTCACTGGCCGTTGCTTCAAAGGCTGCCCACATCTCTGCCTCGCTATGGCGCTAGACCACGGGCTAGTGTTGTTTATGCTGCGCTGCCTCCGCTGCAACTTAGATGGACCGCGCCGCTGCCGGATCTTCGGCTGATGCGGCGGAAAAGTGATCAGCTTGGAGGTGTTATGAGATGGCAGCAGTTTTCCCGTATAAATTCACCACCCCAGCCGGCTGCGGCTTCCACCGCGACAAAGCCGCGCCATGGACCTGTTCAGGCGCTGCTTTCGTTTGAACAGCCGGCTGGCTGGAGCATTGTGCTCATGTTTTTTAGCCTATCAAATCTGGCATTGTTTGACCCACTCCTGAACTTTCTGTATAATACTATTTCTTGATGCGCTAGTATGTAGCAGCCACCACAACGGTACTAGAATGAAAGCACTAGTCTATTTAGTCTGCAAGGATGAATCGTTGCCAATCCATAAGCGACCTTTGTATTGGATAAACCCATCTGACACACACCCTCCACGCTGGACACAAGCTTGCTTACCTTGGGTTGGCATCGCTCGAGCGCACCATGGTCTGATAGCGTTTGAGGATCACCTGAGGAGGATGCTATTACGGCATTCTTCCACCAGCACGTATCCTTCCGGTAGAAGAGTGATAAATAGCTTAGTGGTCAATGATGTGGTTGTTCCAGACAATGCAGCCATGACCTCCTTTGTGCAATTCAACTTGCTTCTTGGATGGCAAAATTTCGGGAGTTGCCGTTGAACCTAGGTATCCTAGGGTCGCACACTGCAGACCTTTTGGATCTAGATGGCCCTTCCCGAGGAGCATGCGCAGGTGGTGTTTCGTGTTATGCCGCGTGGTAAGGTGTCCAGCCCGGATGGCTTCATGACGGGGTTCTTCTGGTCTTGTTGGGTTGGGACATAGTGAAGGGCAACGTCCTGCCACTTTTGCCAAGCTCCATTCCCTCTTTAGCCGCGTAGACGGCCGGTTTCAACAATGTGCACCCGGGCATCGACACTCTAGTCCCCACGATAAAGGTTAAGGTCAGATCGTGGGTGTTGTCAGGGCAACAGGTCTTGGGGCTTTACTCCCACCGAGCTAGCTCTTAGGGTGTCGAGTTGTATCTTCTGGATGTTGCCCTTCTTATGGCTTGTACATAAACTCTATCTTCTATCAATACATAAACTCTATCTTCTTATGGGAAGCAGTGGCTATGGGTGAGAATGAGTTCTTCGTCAGCGTGCCTACTTTTGATGATCTCAATAGGATGGATGGCATACAGGTGGGAGTTCCAGAATCTACCTCGTCTATCAGTATCACCGCTTGGCAGTCTTCTGAGGTTCCACATAAGGCTGAGCTCGAGCAGGTGTGGATACATGTGGAGGGAGTTCCTCACACTCTCAGACACTTCTTGGGACTTTGGGCTGTGGGGTCTCTTGTGGGTAAACCGCTGATGTTGATCTCTTGAGTCTGCGTCGCCGAGGTTTGGTTCGCGTGCTTCTGGCCATGGTTAATTCTTCGGTCTTGGATAGGTCAGTCTCGGAGCCGGGTTCATATGCTATTTCGGATGCTGTGGTGAAGTTGAAGTCTTTTGAGTTTCATTTCCGTAGAGAGCCAGCTGATTTTGTGCCTGATCCCGACTTTGTTCCTTTCCTCTGGGAGAAGAGGAATGACGGAAATGATGAGGGTGGGGCTCATGAGGCGGAGGATGATGATGCTATGGACACTTCTGAGGGGCGTGTTGACACTCAGGTTTCAGTTTCTTCTCAGGGACAGTTTGGAGGTTCAGGTGGGGCTGTTGGGTCTAGCACCGGAGGTTCGCAGGTGGCTGGAGCTATCATGGCGGTGACACCGTTTAATAGCAACCCGCAGACCGAAGTGGCTAAGGAGGTTGTCGCAAGGCTGCGACAGGTCAGTCCGGAGCTTGAGAGGCGCCTCACACCGACGGACTCGGCCAATACACCGGCGGACAAGGCTGCCTCTTCGGTTCCATCTTCGTCGAGCAGGCCGCCAGGGAGGGTGGTCCTACCTGCTAGGGGCAGGGTGCACACTATCGCCAGGTCATCCGTGGGAGCATCTCGCACCCTCTTCTCTACGCACTCCCCGTCGACTCTAGCATCATCGGCTGGTTTGGAGTCGGAGGAGGGCCGGGTGGTCACCACTGACCAAGCCCCTCCTTCCGCTGGTCCGGGCGCGGTTGGACCGCCAGGAGGGCGTCCTGGCGCTCCTGACCTGGCCTCTCCGCTCGATGGCGCCGCAGCCCCGCTCGTCGCCGCTTCGAGCAAGCATGCCTTCGTCTCGCTTGCTGCTGCGGACCAGCCTGCAGCTGCCGAGGCTCCCTTGCAGCATGGCGTGACCACGGCTGCTGTTGCGGCGAGTCGTCATGCTGCAGCGTCTGCTGCGGTTGCGGTGGTGCGGTTTCAGTTGGCCGCCGATGCCGCTGAGACGGAGCGTCGCGCCCTCACGGAGGCGGCCGCCATGGGCGCTGGTCCACCTGGTCTTGGGGTGGAGGAGGCTGCTGCGCAGCGACCGACTCTACTGCCGGGCGGAGGGGCCATGGGCGTGCCGTGCCGCTGTCGCCCACGTCTTCGGCGCTTCGCGCGACTTCGACTCAGGCTGGCTCCGTCACCGGGGGGGGGGGGGGCTGCACCGCCTACTCCTCCCCTAAGGTGCCTACCTCGCGACGTGCCAAGTCTGTCACCCCAACGCGTAGGAGCATGCGGCATGGGGTGGCAGCGGATGGTGCGGAGACCACGGACGAGGACTCCTTAGCCAAGGCAATGAGACGCAAAGCGGCTACAAACCTCGACCACGCAGGTATTGCATCTAGTGATAAGTCTTTTTTATCTTTTTCAACACCCCAGATTTCGTCAAAGTTGCATAATCTAGGCGTTCCTTTGGGTTCTTCTCATGATTTAATTTCTGTTTCGGCTAATGCACTGAAACACATGGAGTATGATAGATTAAAATTTACTCCTGTGTCGAAGAGCAAGTCGGATACATCCCATACTAGTGATGATGACGATGAAGCGTACGCCATTTTGGATGGCCAGCTTCTCTCATATATTGTAGGGAAGGTATATGAGGTCGGTCTAGACGATACGATGCTTAGTTCATGCTATGAACTCACGGCAAAAGATCGTAAGTCTAGAACTTCTTCTATTAAGAAAAACGCTTGGCCTAATAAAAAGGCAAGAGTGTCCAAATCTTCTCATGTTTCCGAATGAATGGTATGTTTAAGAATAGCAGAGGTCTTAGTGACTTGGCTAAACACTTCCACATCTCTGAATCCATTCGGGATCATGCATTAGATTTTGTTGCGATCTTCGAGACCGGAAAGCGGCATTACTCCGCAAGTTTTCTAAATCGCCTTGCTGGTGGTGAAGATTTTGCTTGGGTGTCGCGACCTCCGAGAGGTCGGTCCGGGGGTTTACTCATAGGTTTCCGAACTTCGACTATGGAAATATTAGATAATTTGGGTGGTGACTTTCATATAAAGCTTCACATTCGTTATAAATCTGATAATTTCATTTGGAGTTTAGCATCTGTCTATGGGGCGGCCCAGGATGCCCTCAAACCGGCCTTTCTTCGCGAGTTGGTTAATCTTGCAAAAGACAATCCACACCCTATTATCATAGGAGGGGATTTTAATTTGCTTAGATATCCACATGAGAAGAGTAAGGGTAGGTTTGACAGTCATTGGTCTTTTCTTTTCAATGCACAGTTTGGATTTGAAAGAAATATCAATGACAGGGAGGCAATTCACCTGGGCTAATGCTCTTCCTGATCCGACAAATGACAAGCTCGATAGAGTGCTAATGGATTCGGATTGGGAATCCAAATTCCCTATGGTCTCCGTACGCGCTCTTCCTCGAATTGAATCTTTATCAGATCATGCTCCCATACTTCTAACTACCGGGAACCCAACTCCTTCTCGTAAACGTCCGTTCAAATTTGAACTTGGATGGCTACATAGAGAGGGTTTTTTTGATATGGTTAAGAATGTATGGGACCAGCAGTATGTCGCCCCCGGGAACCCAACTCCTCCTCGTAAACGTCCGTTCAAATTTGATCTTGGATGGCTACATAGAGAGGGTTTTTTCGATATGGTTAAGAATGTATGGGACCAGCAGTATGTCGCCGGCTCTCCAATTCAAAGGTGGAATAGCAAGCTCAGGGCTGTGCGTAAATACCTTGGAGGGTGGGCTCGACATATGGCTGGCCTGCTCAAACAAGAGAAACTCGGCCTCTCCACGTCAATCGACGAGTTAGAGGCAATTGCGGAATTTAGACGGTTGACGATGCATGAAATGATCTAAAGAATCAATACATGCGAAGTTAGCCGGCTTATTACGCGAGGAGGAACTCAAGTGGTATCAGCGATCGAAGGCTCAATTCTTATTGGAAGGGGACTCGAATACTAGATACTTTCATAGTTTCGTTAATGGCAGACATAGAAAGAAACGTATTCAGCCCTGGTTCAGGATGATGACACGATCGAGGGTCATGAGCAGTTAAAGTCGTACATTACGTCTTATTACAAGAGTTTGTTTGGTGCACCTCAGGATTCACATATATCTTTGGATGAATCCAGAGTAGATGATATCCCACAGGTGTCCCCTCAGGAGAACGCTGTCCTTTCCGCTCCATTTACGGAGGACGAGATTAGGAAAGCGGTTTTCCAGATGGAGCACAACAAGGCACCGGGACCGGATGGTTTCCCAGCTGAGTTCTATCAAACATTCTGGGATACTATAAAAAAATGATCTCCTAGAATTGTTTCATGAACTACACAAGGGCCAATTAGATCTCTTTCGCATTAACTTTGGGGAAATCATTCTCCTCCCTAAGGTTAGTGATCCTGATTGTATCCAGCAGTTCAGACCTATTTGTCTCCTAAATGTTTCCTTTAAGATCTTTACCAAGGTTGCTACTATTAGACTTAATTCTGTAGCCGATCAAGTTGTGCGTCCAACTCAAACTGCGTTTATGCAAGGTCGATACATCCTCGATGGTGTCGTGACATTGCATGAGATGATACATGAGATGCATCGCAAAAAGTTGAGTGGGGTCATCCTCAAAATCGACTTTGAGAAGGCTTATGATAAAGTTAAATGGTCTTTCCTTCAACAAACGCTCCGTATGAAAGGCTTTTCACCCGAATGGCGCGCTCTAGTTAATAACTTTATCTCTGGTGGAAGTGTAGCCATCAAAGTCAATGACGATGTTGGCAAATACTTCCAAACAAAGAAAGGGTTAAGGCAAGGTGATCCGTTGTCTCCAATGTTATTTAACATTGTGGCGGATATGCTTGCTATTTTAATAGAGCGTGCCAAGGTGGATGGCCAGATTGAAGGAGTGGTGCCTCATCTGGTTGATGGGGGGCTATCTATTCTGCAATATGCCGACGACACAATTCTTTTCATGGATCATGATCTTGATAAGGCAAGAAATCTGAAGTTAATCCTCTCAGCTTTCGAGCAGTTATCTGGTCTAAAGATCAACTTCCGTAAAAGTGAATTGTTTTGTTTTGGTGATGCCCAAGACGAGGCTGACCAATACGCCGAATTATTCGGATGTGGTTTAGGCTCTTTTCCCATTAGCTACCTAGGTATTCCGATACACTATCGGAGACTTACTCTAGCCGAATGGAAAAAGGTCGAGGAAAGGTTGCAGAAAAGATTGAGCAGTTGGAAAGGAAAGCTGCTATCTCTTGGTGGAAGACTGGTACTCATTAATTCAATACTCACAACTATGGTACTGTACATGATATCATTCTTCCAATTGCCAAAAGGAATTCTTCATAGATTGGATTATCTCCGATCAAGATTTTTCTGGCAAGGAGATAGCGAGAAGAAAAAGTATCGGTTGACTAAATGGAGCGTTGTATGCCGCCCCAAAGATCAAGATGGACTTGGCATCCACGATCTTGAGGTTAAGAACCAGGACCTACTAGGTAAATGGTTGGCTAGGTTCTTAACTGAGGATGGGGTTTGGCAAAGCTTGTTGAGGAGGAAGTATGTCGGCTCCAAAGCTTTCTCTCAGGTTTCCTGGAAACCCGGAGATTCACATTTTTGGGCTGGCATTATGGCTACTAAGAAGCACTTCTTTCCGCACGGGTCTTTCTCCATTAGGGACGGGTCGGAAATTCGTTTCTGGGTGGATAGATGGTTGGGAACAACTACATTCTGGGAACAATATCCAGCTTTATATAGGATAGTACGTCATAAGGATGTAACCTTAGTTTCAAATTCGCGTGTTCTTTCACTTGATATCAACGTCTGATTTATTCATGAACTTGTCGTTTGCTTCCTAGTTTACCTGAAATTCCTTATAAAAAATAAAGAACATGAGCACATATGCAGGGAGGATAAGAAAAGAAGGGAACAACCAATCACAAACTGTGGCTAGACTGAACTGGTCCAACAGCAGCACCTTCAATTAAGCCATGTTTTTAGTACTTAAAATAGAATATTATTGAGGTCTGTATGATGTTATAGTTCTTAATAATATCATTTTCCGCTAGTTCGTTTACTAACACACAGAAGGGTTGTTTAGTTTTTGTGGTATAACAGATGTCTTTCTTGCATGTTGTAATTTGGTACAACACGGTCTGAAATATATTTTGCCACAATACTAGTAGCAAACAAGTAGAAACATTTTTTTTGTACTTCTTAATTTTTTTAATTGTTGTACTTACCAATATAAAAAAATTCAGAAAATGAATTTGGAAAAACCAATAATCTTTCCAGTATTGGTTTCTGAAACCAGTGACATTGGAACATTGTGCGCCAGGATCAATGATATGTGTCCTCGAAGAATATGACAAGCAGGCTCCTGTTGAAATGTTAATCATAGACAACTTTTTGAAGGAGGATGAGGAAACTGGAGAAACGGTGTTAACTATCTCTGCACGCATTCTAAAGGTACGCCATTTATCTAATGTTCAGTATCAGTATCAATTGATAAATATTGTTTTACTGATTCTGAAGGATTGTACTGAAAGGACTAGTCCATCAGCAAGCTTCTGCAGACCTCATTTAGTTTTTTTTCTGAAATGGGGTAGCCCCTGACTCTGCATCAATACGATGCATACAGCTCTTTATTGCAAAGAACTTAGCAGAGTATTACAAATTATTATTCCAATTCATGGATCACACAAAGTCTTGACATGGATAAGCCACCTAAAGATGACTAAAAGCATATGCGGCCGGATCATCATTATGCGAGGCGCCTCTCAGACCGCCACCCGCACCGGCAGTAGAAATCCCGTGCCGCCGACGCCAAACGGTTGCATCCAATATCCATGTCCTGACGCACCTCCGGCCCGTGGAGAATGGAGCACATATGGCTCCAATGCGTAACCAAAGGGATAACCTGCAGAAATGGTAACTTCTTCTGTTAAAGATAATCATTACGGACAGTCCATATCGCCCATAGTAAAGGGCACACACCCACTCTAATGTGGCCTTTGTATTTTCTTCCACTCCATTTAACCAATTGCCAAACAAATTTGTAACATTTGATGGAGCAGGTATAGTAAAAGCCATGAAGATAGTCCTCCAAAGTATTCTTGCAAAAGGGCATGTAAAGAAAAGATGTTGTATTGTCTCCTCTTAATCACAAAACAACATTTGAGACAACCATGCCAATGAGATTGTCCTTGGTTAAAATCATCTCCTTATGAAGTAACCACATAAATATTCCTACACTCCCCTTTTCAATGTACCGCTGAACCCACTCACACATTATTTTGGATCAAAACCCTTCATACGCATTGCTTGTTGTAAAAAAGACCAATTCATTTTATCGTAAGCCTTTTGCATAAAAGGCAGTTTGAGTAGACTGAACAACATTCTCAGCGATGTGAGTCACTCTGTTCGTTCCGATTTAGTAAAAACCTTACAGTATGTTGAATTTGGACAGCATTCTCTTTTTTTTGTAACAATATGATTATCCCAAAATTAAGATGAAATAATGGTAACTCTCCACGTTGGAAACTACCAAACAATAGCCATAAGATCACCCTTTATGACCTCCCAAAACTTTTGATAAAATTCAGCGGGAAAATCATCAGGTCTCAATGCTTAATTTTTTTCCATTCGTGCCTCATATCATGTATTACAAATTCTTCCATAACACAGTGAGTACTAACCGAAGGACCAAACAAAATTTTGTAGTATTCGGATATATAAGTTTTGAGGTTCTCTTGACCTATGATCGTCCCTTCTTCTTGTTCTAGCTGAAAGATTTTTGTCACCTATGTTTAGTCTTGGCCCTTACGGGGATTATATTTGTAATGGAATGTGATGATATAAGTCACTAAATGTAAATAAATTTTCCCAATATGTATCATCCTAGTCAGAGTTGGGATTCTAATTTGGATTGATGTTCCTCCGACAGAATTGATACGTAGTATCGAGTATGATTTCTTTAATCCAAGGTAAATCTTGGTACAAGTTCTATATAGTTTTCCACCAAATTGTGTGACAAAAAAAAAGCAAAGTACGTAGCAGTAACACACAGTAAAAAAATTGCAACACAATAGGAATCTAGGAATTTTCGTCCACATGTGTTCCTTCATTATTGGTTACCCGTGAAGTGGAAGGATGAGTGCTATCATCATCTTCATCTGGGACTACACCTTATTCTTCATTCTCGTTGGTTTCATTGTTAGTTTCATCTGTACTGTTGTCATATACACGATTATATTTGTCATTGTCTAATCCAAATTCCTGACCACCTTCATGTATTTAAAAATAATATGCATTAGTTTTTTTACATGCATCATCTATGTTCATTGCGATTGTTTCAACTTCATGGTCAATATTTTCTTATGCATCAACACGTGCTTCCCTTCCAGTAATCCTATCAAGGGAGTGCAATCAATCTTGTTTTGGAGGAAGCACTGGGTCTTCTTTTTCTGGGATCCATTCATCATCTTAGTCATTATCCCAAAACTCAAGTGCAGCCTTGCCATCCCTTCTCATTTGTCTTTCCTTTAGTTTGAAATTGTACATCATAAGCACAACATCCTTCATTTTATCTTGGTGCGGTCGGTTTCTTCTTCTGGTGTGTACCTTCATGAATCATAATATGATAATTGGTTACTTTTCAGTTTTTATGAAAATTATCCAAGCTAGTTGGTTATAATTAGTTATGCAAGGATAAAGATGTTTTTACCAACTGAAAGGTGCTCCAATTCGTTTCACACTGAAGAGCTGCATGTGTTAAACTCAAGACTCTCAAACCTTTTCAGTTCTGGGCATTCATGTCCATAAGAATCCCACCTAACAGCTAGTACACTGACAGATATATTATTAGCTGCAGCATACTGAAGAGGTAGTTGCTTCTGTGCAAATATTAACGTTGTGATTTCTTGATCTAGTCAGAACTGCAGACTCCATTCCGAATAGACCCGTAGCATTTTCGAATAAATCAAGCTGCATCTGCATGTCTATGTTTACCCTTTCATTTACATCGGGAACCATTCTTTTAAGGCAAATATAGAGCTCTACTGTAAC
Source organism: Lolium rigidum (assembly GCF_022539505.1). Taxonomy (NCBI): domain Eukaryota; kingdom Viridiplantae; phylum Streptophyta; class Magnoliopsida; order Poales; family Poaceae; genus Lolium; species Lolium rigidum. The sequence goes on from NC_061510.1 coordinate 124,573,106, forward strand.
TTGAGAACCCTTGAAATCAGGCCTATAATGGAAATGTGGATTCAGATAAGATGCAGCTGAATGCAGAGGCCTTTGGAATTTTGTCTCCCATCTTTCATTATTAATATTCCATACTGGAATATGGCTGAAAAATAATGGATAAACAATTAGCGAAAATTTAAAGAAAAATAGTTACAATAAGAAAGAACATGTGCAGTTTCATGTTACTCTGATGTACATTTTCTTCACTTTGTTAAAATTGTCCTTTACCCCCTCCTTTGCATTGTCCATCTCAGCATAAAAAAATGGCATGGCTGACTTTTCATTAGAATCAACCGTTCTAAGAGCATCTCCACTCGTCCCCCCGAACAGGGCCCCGGCGAGCGTTTTTTCCATCCGGACGGCGTAATTCGGCCCAGTCGCGCCCCCGGTTCCTCGTTTTCGTCCGGATTTGGGCCTAAATTCATCCGGCGATCCCACGCCATCCCCGGCCCCCCGGGGAGCGCTCGGGGAGTCCGGACGAAACGAAAGCGCGCGTGGCCCCAACTTGTCGGCGACAATGGCCTCCGATCTACGGCAATACCCTCGTCTTCCCGATCTACGGCAATACCCTCGTCTTCCCGATCTACGGCAATACCCTCGTCGAACGATCTACGGCAATACCCTCGTCGAACGAAAGCTTTGAACTCTCAAGTGGTGCAACATAGATAGATTATATATATTTCGAATATAATTCGAATAAACATAAAAATTACATATAAAAACTTTAAAACAAACTTAAACTACTTCTTCTTCCTACATGGCCCCGCCTCATCGTCGTGGCGGCGACGCTTCCGGCTCGTCACCTCCTCGTCGGAGGAAGTTGAGTCCTCCTCCTCGTCAGTGTCCTCGGCCTCTTCGTCGTCCTCCTCCTTTTCCTCGGCCTCTTCCTCCTCCTTTTCCTCGGCCTCTTCCTCGGCCTGCTCCTTGGCCTCTTCGTCCTCCTCCTCGTCCTCCTCGTCGTCATCCCATTCGTCCTCGCTGGCCGGCGGAGGGGAATCGTCGCTGCTGGACGATGCAGCTTTATCCCACCAATGGCGCCATCCAGGCGGCTTCCCTCGCTGTCGGTGTCCGATGGCCAAGAGAGATCGCTCATGGTTGACGGAGGATGGTGACGAGAGAACGGATGAATGGCGTCGGCCGTCGGAAACCGTATATGTAGGTCTCTCGACGAAGAGAGCGGCGGTTGCTCTTCCGCGGAGTTCGTGCTCCATTACGGCGGTTCTCGCATCGAGGCCACTTCGACCGTTCCCGACGAGTCGTTTCGGCTCTCCAGACCACTTCGCGACGGTTCAATGCGTCGAGGGAACTCCGACGATTGCCCTTCCCGGTGACTGCGCCGTCGCTATGCACGCGGTGGGTGCGCGTCCATGGGCTCGCGGCTGGAAAAATGGGCCTCCCCAGGCCAAAAACTACATCCATCCGGCGCTAAATAACGCCGGATTTCGGCCTGGGGAGCCCCAACAGCTGGGGATGCTCTAAGGGCCTTCAAGCATGCCACAAAATTAGGCCAAAACCTTTACTGTCCATAACAATATCTTGAATTCTTTTCTCTATTAAAGAAGCAAAGTGACTCGCCTTCCATTTAACTGAACTAAACATATTGATCAGTGTACCATTATTTTTCTCAAGACAAGACAATGTCAGGTAGGCTGTAGCAAATCTTTTGACTGCAGGCCTTACTAAATCCTTTCCTTCAGTTAATTATCTCAACCATAAATAAGTGTAGTCCTCGAATAGATGAAAATAGTGATTTTAGTGGACTGCATTTTAATTTTCTTTTCAAGATCCTCAAGCATCAAGTCAATGCAACGCGCAGCAGGTGTCCAGTAGACCTTTTTCCCTTTTTCCATCAAGAGATCACCAGCTCCTTTATAGTTGGATGCACTGTCAGTAACACTTGGATAACATTTTTCTCTCCAACCCACTCTAATATCTCATCTTATGTGCCAAATACCTTCCCAGCTGTCACTTGAAGACAAAAGGACAGTACCTTTTGGGCCGTTCACCAAGTAGTTATATAATGATCTTTTTCTATCAGTCCAACCATCTGACATGATAGTGCAGACAGTTTTTTTCCACCCTTTATACTCAGAAATCACATTGATCATTTTCCAAACTTTCTTTCTCCACAAATATAACTCTTTTCACGTTATGAAGGAGGCTTGAGTACTAAAATTATCAATCATATGAATCATGTTGCTGAACTCAGGATTCCTAACAACATTAAATGGTATAGCACTAGTGTACAAGAAACGACAAAATTGTAGTGTTGATTCATCTATTATTTGTGCACGAACCTTCCTTGAAAGGCGTCTCGCCTTCCATTTAATGTTCCTTTGCATTCATCTATTAAAGAAGCAAAGTGACTCGCCTTCCATTTAATGTTCCTTTGCATTCATCTATTATTTGTGCACGAACTTTCTTTCCCTTCTATTATTTGTGCACAAACCTTCCTTGAAAAGTTCTTGTCACAAAATGATCGATCAGTTTCTGTTTGCCTTTTTCTGATGCCTGGGGGCCCTGCTTGTTGTTCCTCTATAGCAATCAACTTTCTCCTCTTAGCACCATTTTCTTCTGCATGGTGTCCAAGCAGTTTGTACAAACATGAAAGTCAGTGCCAGCCAAATGATGATTTTGCCTGTGCATTAATCTCCTCACCATACTGTCAACCTCAATCTGTCCGGTTGCCTGCTGCATTCTTTCGCTTGGGTTTACCAGCAGTGCTGCAACCGGTGTTTGACATGTATGACCTAAAATTTGAAAATCAATAAAAATATCCAACTTTGAGCTGTAATATAGCACAAGTGAAAATAATTAGCAGTTAAATTTCTAGCCTTCTAGTATACAGAGCAAAAACTTCAGAGAATCAGTATTCAATTTTCTCAATGAAAAATATAGGACTTGCCCTTCCATGTAATTATGGTTGAACCCTAGATGGGAGTATATTCCATGTGTAGTATCCATGGTCTTGTATGTTGATTCTTCACATATATTATATCAAAAGTAAATGCCCTACTACTTCTAACAAACATACATGCCTTGAAGTCAATCTGTTATCTCGTGATTCTGACTACCTTTGATACGGATGCATATCGCATGATATTTGATATTCATGTCCTGAAATCAATCTGTCATCTGTTATCCGTTATTTAGAACCTTTTATCTTTACCATTTATTTCAGGGAACTGTCAAGAAAAATCAACAACTAGAAATTCGTCCAGGATCAGTTAGCCGTGATAAGGACGGTCAACCAAAATGCAATCCAATCGTTATCAATGTAGCAAGTCTAGATTCCATAAGAGGTAATGTGCAGTTGGAGCAAGCAGTTGCAGGTGATATGATTGCAATCAGGAGTAACATTAATTACGACCGAATTGGTGGCATTGTCGTAAACTTGTCGGGCTATATTATAGGTGATGTCAATTCCTTGCCTGACGTATTCTCAGCGATGAAGGTTAGAAAACTTCATACTAGTAGTAGTCAATTGTCTCCAACTTCTTTTTTGTGTTCAGGCATGTCTCGTGAATAATTATATGATTCGGAGTGTTGTAGGTCAAAATATCGCTTCTGCCACTGATGTTTAACTCCTATATCGAAGAATTTAAGGAAGTCTCAAAGATTGAGAAAGATGAGAAATTGTTGCTGACCATTGGAATGCTATCAGCAGAAGCACGCGTGTGGAAAATTGTGAATGAGAATACTATTATAGTTAGTCTCAGATCTCCAATTTGTGCAAGGATAAAGGACAAGGTGTTCCTTCTTAGACCCATGAATGTCAGTTGGCGTTTAATTAGTCATGGGCAGATTGAGGATGGTAAAGCTATCAGAATAGATGAATCTATTCATGGTAAGTGGCATGCTGCAATGAAATTTCCTCTTGAATACTCGAACTGTCTATTGAGACTCATCCACTTCTTTTCCAGTAAATTTTTTATAGATTGTATACTTGCATAGCAGAACTCTTATTCTCTGCACTTGCGTTAAATTTCCATGACAACAGAAAGATTTGTAGTTCTTCGGAAGTAATTAGCTTGCGAACTAATTTCTGAGATCGGATATTTTGTTTCGATTTGGCAAAAACACAACTTGATCATTGATGTCAATATCTCTACTGTTGTAGAAATGTATAGACTATTCGGAAATATGCAACTTGTATATCCATGAGGCCATAGGACAAATATATACACATGTAGGTGGGGTAAGCCAAGCGAACATAGCTACTTAGGAGTACACTATTGTTTGTTTATGTAGAACATGCATGCCCAAGTTTCATACCACCTCAGTCCACAAAAAGATGTCTCAACTTTAGACAAATTTGGATGTATCTAGATACTAAAATAGGTCTACATACATCCAATTTTTTGACAAAGTTGAGCATCCATCTGTGGACGGAGGGAGTACACATGTTTCCTTTTTTTTCCTATGCTGCATCGGTGGCCTGTCTTGTACTGATGTGCCTGCTAATAGACTTGCCATAATTAAAGCTTTCATGCTGGGGGTAAGGGTTGCCACTGGTAAGAAAGGTAGCAACATAGCTGACTTGGTCCCTTTCATTTCAGGTTAGGTGCATGTCAGTTATGAAGTAAGTTTTCAAGGAAGACCGGAGGTGGGCGACAATTCTACAGGTTAGCTCCATAAAGAATATCAAGCCCAGAAGCAAGAGTTATGGAAGCTCTGCACACGCAAGCTAGGTGAACCAATGAAGGCTAGAGATACAATGCCTGTTAAGTGAAACAATTCTGGCTATCTGGTTGTTGGATTTGATTAAAGCGCTGATGAAAAAGATTTGCTAGGGCCGCATTGAGGACCTGCGCTGTAATATATCACCAGAGTATTACAACATCTACATCTTGTGCTGTGGCAGGATGTTTAGCACCTAAGCAAGCCCAAATTTTGCCATCGACAAATTCTGTGCATACGCAGTATAAGAACATATGCAGATTGGTGTGCTCTTATGTGCTGTAGACGGCTTAACAGCCCTGGTAACTTTCTGCTCTTACGGTAAATCACTCGGGTGAAGGGGAAGGAAAATTGTTTTTTTTTTTTTTTTTTTTTGTCTCAACTTTAGACAAATTTGGATGTATCTAGATACTAAAATAGGTCTACATACATCCAATTTTTTGACAAAGTTGAGCATCCATCTGTGGACGGAGGGAGTACACATGTTTCCTTTTTTTTCCTATGCTGCATCGGTGGCCTGTCTTCATGCTGGGGGTAAGGGTTGCCACTGGTAAGAAAGGTAGCAACATAGCTGACTTGGTCCCTTTCATTTCAGGTTAGGTGCATGTCAGTTATGAAGTAAGTTTTCAAGGAAGACCGGAGGTGGGCGACAATTCTACAGGTTAGAGCATCTCCAGTCGCGTCCCCCAAACCGTCCCCCAAAGGGATTTGGGGCGCGCCGGACAAAAAAACGTTCCCAGCCGCGCGCCCCAAAGCCCTTTTTTGTCCGGCGCGCCCCGATACGGTGTCCGGCGTCCCGAGCCCGTCCCCGTCCCACGGGGACGCACCGGGCACGCCGGACACAACGAAATGAGAGGCGAGGAGGCGCGGGGCCGACCCGTCGGCGGCTCGGACGCTCAACCGCCACATACGTAGCGACGGTGCGGTTGACAGGAAGCGGAACCGTCGCATTGGCAAGCGCGTCGACGACGCGCCAACCCCGCCGGAATGGAGCGCCGACTCCTCGGAAGAGCAACCGCTGCTCTCTTCGACTTCTGCGCCGCCGTTCATCCGCGCTCAATAAGACCCGTACGTACGCCGTCATTCATCCAAGCTTCCATCCGACACCTCCAGCGACGATGAGCTACATCTCCCGGCTCCCGTCCGACACCTCCGGCGAGGGAAAGCCTGCTGGCTGGCGCCATTGGTGGGACAAAGCCAGGACGCCGAGCAGCGGCGACGATTCCCCGCCGCCAGTTGACAGCGAGGAGGAATGGCTGGGCTGGGAGGAGGAGGAAGAAGAGAGCGAGGCCGCGGCGGCGGCGGTGGCCCGTGCGAAGGCGAAGGTGGCCAAGGCGAAGGCGGCCAAGGCGAAGGCGGCCAAGGCGAAGGCCGCCAAGGCGAAGGCCGCCAAGGCGAAGGCCGCCAAGGCCAAGGCCAAGGCGCAGCCGACGAGCACCGGCGACGACGACGCGTCGAGCGCCGACACCGCCTCTTCGGAAGAGGTGACGAGCAGGAAGCGCCACCGCGATGACGACGACGAGGCGGGGCCATCAGCGAAGAAGAAGAAGTAGATAGTTTATATGTATTTAATTATATTTTTTCGAAGTTTTATATATAATTTGTTTATGTTCAACCGATTTGAATATTATTAAATAGTTTCTTTCTAGCCAAAAAAAATACTTTTAATGTTTGGGGGCGGCGTTTGGGGGACGCGGCTGGGGAGCGACGTCCCCCAAACGCGGCACGAACGAAACACGTCCCCCAAACGCTCGATCCGGCGCGGTTTGGGGGACGGTTTGGGGGACGCGACTGGAGATGCTCTTAGCTCCATAAAGAATATCAAGCCCAGAAGCAAGAGTTATGGAAGCTCTGCACACGCAAGCTAGGTGAACCAATGAAGGCTAGAGATACAATGCCTGTTAAGTGAAACAATTCTGGCTATCTGGTTGTTGGATTTGATTAAAGCGCTGATGAAAAAGATTTGCTAGGGCCGCATTGAGGACCTGCGCTGTAATATATCACCAGAGTATTACAACATCTACATCTTGTGCTGTGGCAGGATGTTTAGCACCTAAGCAAGCCCAAATTTTGCCATCGACAAATTCTGTGCATACGCAGTATAAGAACATATGCAGATTGGTGTGCTCTTATGTGCTGTAGACGGCTTAACAGCCCTGGTAACTTTCTGCTCTTACGGTAAATCACTCGGGTGAAGGGGAAGGAAAATTGTTTCCATCAAGACAACAACTAAGTTAAGACTGTAGTTAGTACTATACAATGAGGACTTCAGGGACCTAGGGGTAGTTTGGTTAATTCGTTCATAACAGTTAGGACAGCTGGTATCGCTTGTATGACCAAGAGCATCACGGTAATTTAACCAACACTTGCACGCTTGTTCTGAACACCACGAGTACGTATACATTGATTTGCCTTGTGCATCTGCTGGAAAGCAGGTGAATCGTTTGTCTTGGTGCTTACAGTACTGTAGAAGCTATCCATGTAAGCAATACTAACCCCAGAACATTTGCCAAATGGATTGATCAGATCCAAGCATGAAAATGGTGCTTCAAATACAGCATGAGATTTAAAAAAATGCGTGATTTAGTTTTTTAGGGAACTAACTTACGGAGTAGTTTTTTTAATTGCCAATTGGCATATGGAACAATGCGTTGTCTTGGTGCTTACAGTACTATAGAAGCTATCCATGTAAGCAATACTAACCCCAGAACATTTCCCAAATGGATTGATCAGATCCAAGCATGAAAATGTTGCTTCAAATACAGCATGAGATTAAAAAAATGCGTGATTTAGTTTTTTAGGGAACTAACTTAGTTTTTTTTTATTGCCAGTTGGCATATGGAACAATGCGTTTGCAACTGCAAGTGAACTGTAAACTTCCGACAATTAAGGGAGATTCAGAAAACCAGTCAGTTTGGCACATTTACAATCATAACTTTAAGATATTAACAATAATACTCACTAGGCAACATCATGTCAAATAGAACACAGACATATCAAGTAGCAACATTCACTAGGCAACATCATGTCAAATAGAAACACAACATATCATACAAAACAGAACAAAAACATCATTATTCAAGATAGGCACTAGCAGTCAGATGCTCTATGCAGTCATACTATATAAATTACTACTGCTAACTGCTATAATGCCTGACGGATCCAGAAGTCCTCTACGCTTTCATCCCCGTCAGAACTCTGAGGAAAGCTCTTCTCTACAGCACATACAGTTGCACTGTCCCTCTCGGCATCGAACATGATAAAGTCCACAAGCGGAGGAAAATTATAAGCCCAGTGATCATCTCCATTCCCAATCTTGTCAGCATCATAGTCCTCCAATCCACCGTTATGTTCTTTGTCGATAGGATGGTTGATCTTTATGTATCCGGCACTACAAGAACGACAACCACCTACATGTTCCAGAAAGAAGAATCAGCAGAAGAGCTTTTCACAATAGAAAAGAAACAAAAATATACTCCGTACAGAACTTCAAACAGCAAATAAAATTACAAAACGATGTAACTTGTTCAATAAGGTTAAGCTAGCCGAGATAGTAAAGACAGTTGGACGGGGACTGATAAAACGAAATGGAGTTTGGATCACCAAGACAAAACGAAGACAGGTGGATGTGGAATTTAGTTCGGGATACCATCAGAAAGAGTAAATGTGTGACTAGAATTAGCTTAGAAATACTGAGGGTGACTCGAGACGGAAATGGCGGCACTGCAGAACAATGAAGACTACATGAAAGGAGCCAACGCATCAATGTGCATTCGGTTCGAAAAATGGTATTTGGAGCAGCAAAAGTAGTTAACGTGAAGGTTTCCCTAAAATTGTCTACCAGGACTGCATATTATGAGCCAACATTGCAAATCCAAGGAACTGGCACCATTTCGTGTCTAGATCCCCAGAAACTGCAGTGACTTGGGCTTGGTGCTCTGGGCGTAACAATTTGTTTGATACTATATATCACTCTTGACATGTTTCAAGGACAATGAATTGTTCTTATATATACATCTTGATGGAGTTTATAGGTTTCAATAAACTTGTATAATATTTAAATTCCTATTTGTATCAGTGAACTTGCAATAGCTGAACTTGCATAATATTTAAATTCCTATTTGTATCAGTCAAATATGTGCGCATTCTAATTCTCACTGAGCTAAGAGCTTACAGCAGATTATATACTATGCAAGACAAGAAGGGTCAGCAATAGTTATGTAAGCGTCTAAACTGCAGCACAGTAGTAGTGCTAGAAACAGAATATGTAAGAGATCAAAGTGTTGGGAGAGGGCATACATACCAATTGTAGATGGTTTGATTGGGCAGCACAAGACGATATCCTCCTCCAGGAATTCATCGTCGTCACCCATGGGTGCGGTTGCTTCGACGAAGAAGTAGATGGGCAGCTCACCAGCGGCATCCTTTGGGCGTGCCAAGAAGTTGGTGTGCCAATAAAAGGCTTCCGATCTAAAGAACACATGCAAGCCACAGAACATATGGAGCTCGTATAGTTGACCTGTTTGCTGAGCATATTTGCGCAGTGCAGTTTCAGCCAGTTGGCGTGAGAATTCCTGGGAATGTCTGCAGCCGTCAATGCGAGACTTGATAATGGCGGCCACCCAGGACGTCACCAGTGGGGGAGGGGGACAGAGGTCTTCTGTAATCGGGGAGGGCACCAGCATGGCGGAGAGGCGGTCGAGGTCCGGGCCCGAGAGCAACTGGTTGACGCGGAGAAGCATGTCCGCATCATGCTCCACCGTGGGAAGGACCGAGGAGGCGAAGTACGCCATGGCGCGCGGCACGGGATGGTGCGCAGCCTCGGCGGCGGCGAGAAAGGCGGCATGGGTGGGCGCCAAGGCGGAGTCCGAGGCGGAGGCGACGGCTTGCAAGAGGTCGGCCCTGGAGAGATGGAGGTGCCAGAGCGCGTCGTCGCGGGAGAGGGAGGGACAGAGGTGGAGGAGGCAGGCGACTAGGCCCTCCAGCGAGCGGTGGGCGGCGCGGGCCATGCATTGGGGGCTGATCTCGAGCACGTCGCCGAAGTGAAACTCGGTAGTGGGGCGGCGGGGGAAGGCGGCGTCGTACCAGACGGCGTTGACGAGGATGTTGTCGACGGGGGCGAGGGGCCCGTAGCAGTGGCCGGCGACGAGGACGCCGCGGGCGTGCGTGCTCCAGAGCCGGGCGGCGGGCAGGCGGGAGAGCGCCTCGAGGTAGAAGGCGCGGATGAGGTTCAGCAGCCTGAGCCTCAGGGCGCGAGGGTTCCGCTGCGGCGCAGGGGCCGCCTCGTCCTTCTTCTCCTCGTTGGGCTCGGAGGAAGAAGGGGTTTCATGTGGGGCGGCGCCGTCCTCCGGCACACCACCAGATGGGCTGGTTGAGGGGGTTTTGTCAGACGAATCGGCGGCGGCCTCCTCGATTTCTCTGTGGCGGCGGCGGCCTCCCATAGTGGTGGTCATCGTTGGTGGCCGGCGGCGCTGGCGATTTGGTACCGCGCCCGACCGCCCGTTAGTCTGTTACTAGCAGAGCATTGTTCGCGACTCGCGAGAGAATCTATCGAGCCAACGCTAGCTTTGTTGTACTACTTGGATCTTCGAGGAGCAGGAATACACGTTGATCTGGGAGGAGGATGAAATTTCCGAAATTTAATTCAGAACGGATACAAATAGGGTTACGCTTCTAGTTTACCAATTAGCTTGGAACTACACCAACTCGGCGAAGGTGAAGAAGACGGTAAAAGGCTTTTGTTGACCGAAAAAATTATAACTCGGCGTCGGAGCTATGCGTTATCTGACGGAAGATGATGATCAAAAATCAAAATACACCGGCATGAGATCTACTGAGCTCCATTACAACGACAAACTGGTTTATTTATTTTTGAAAACTAGGGCAAAAGCTTTGCTCATTTCTATTCACTAATGTAATAATACAAGATTTTTTAGATTATATGCTCTTTGTCGAAAAAAATACTTTTTAGATATTTTATTAAAGTGAATTAGATATGAACCAAAATAAGTGAACCTAAACACTAAAATATGTCTACATGCATGTATTTATGAAAAGGCTAAAATACCTTACATTAGTAACGGATGAAGTAATGAAGAAAGGAGAGTAGTACAACAACTAAAAGTGTCTCACTACAATATTGTCCTACTCTCGCGGTATCAAATTAGTCATACACTTCGCGCCGGTTAAAACCCAAATATTTGCCTCATGCATAATCTTCCCTAGAATCACTGATGGAGCGTGCTTGTTTTTGAAGACCTTGTCATTGTGCTTAGTCCAAATTTCACACGAATCGAGGAGAATGAAGGAAGCCAAGTCTTTGACTTTTTCATGGAGTCAATAGCATAAAACCACCATATTGATGGTGAAATTTACCATCTACCACCACTTTACGTTTGTGGGACAAAAAACCACCAGATTTTGCACAGTTTTTTGCGGAATACGCTAAACGTGAATTGACAGGAAATTTGACCACTAGTCAGGGCTGAGGTGGCATAATTTGGTGATGTGGACTGGGTCCCACATGTCAGCTCAATTAAAAAAATATTAAAATCCTAAAAAACAAATGTGAGAAGAAATTAAAAGAAACTGGGAAGGCCCCTGGCCCCTGCCGCCCAACTCCGGCGAGGCTCCGGCGGTGCGCGGCTGCGGAGAGGGGGCCGGTGGCGCGCGGGCGGAGCAGGGGGCCGGTGGCACGCGAGCGGAGCACGGCCGGCGTCGCGCATGCGGAGAACGGCGGTGGCGGCGCGCGAGCGAAGCAGGGGCCGACGGTGGTGGTTGTCGGATGGTGAAGGGGATGACCTCCCCACATTTTTTTAGGATTTTTTTAATTGAGCTGACATGTGGGACCTAGTCCACATCACCAAATTATGCCACCTCAGCCCTATCAATTCGCGTTCAATTCACGTTTAGCTAATTCCGCAAAAAGCTGAGCAAAATCTGGTGGTTTTTTGTCCCGCAAACATAAAGTGGTGGTAGATGGTAAATTTCACCATCAAAGTGGTGGTTTTATGCTATTGACTCCTTTTTCATGGTACACCACCAAGAGGAGGTAAATTGTGTCAGCGAAGGTCGACAAGTGGAGTCCAAATCAATCCTTGATTAAGAATCAAAGTTGTGTGGTATATATCTACAATGAAGAAAGATGTGTTTCACTGATTCTGGTGCACGCTTGCAAAGGGGGCAAACACCCCAATTCGTCCAACCCTCCCCTCAAGGAGGTTAGCGATCCAAAGCCTATTTTGAATGGCTAGCCAAGCGAAGAGCTTGATTTTGAGGGAACCCCAAATTTTTCAAAGCGATGAGCTTATAGGTGAGAAGGTACTCCGTAGAAGGGAGCCTTGTATTGTATGCGGTTTAAGCAGAATATTTCCTATTTTCGGTTAGATTCAAGTATATAATCCACCACTCAGTCTTGAAGGTTAACTTGCCCACATCAAGCCTAAAGCGTAACATATTGGTGGGTGTGGTCAACGTTCATGTTGATCTTGCAGATCCATCCTTCATTATTTGAAGCTTGTTTAACATTCCATCTTCCGCTTCCCAGAATCTTGTAGATAAGAGGAGCAATATCTTTAGACTTTCTGCCATTGAGCCTCTCAAAAGGGAGTTTTCTCTCCATTTCCCAATAAAGTTGTAGGGTACTTTAAAAGAACTCCATGTCCATATCATTGCAAGGGTTTTCCAAACCAACACAAATCTTTGTCGAATCCTTTCACTCAAGCCATGATATATCATATCAACCGAAGGGCTCTAGTAAAGAAATCGATGGACACTCAAACCACCAACATATGTCGGTGGCTGCCCACAAAAAAGCCCTCTCAATCGTCTTAATGCTATGCAAGGTGTTGGGAGAGACCATAAGCTATGTCAAGTGGTTAATTTCTTTTTAGTACTGACAGCTCTTTATTGATTATTTGAAACATTCAAGGAATTTATAAACCTTTTGGAGGTCGAAGAAGCCAGAGCCTACGACCACACTCTAAAGACAGGGAACTACAAGCTAGTCGGTGAGCCTCCCCGTTGGAGCTCCTTGATTCATGCCTAAAAACCAATGAGGTGAAGGAGATGGAAGTTTCCTTGATCTCACTGGATAACGAGCACCATAGCAACCAAAGTACGGATTATGGAGGTTCTTGATCACTTCCAAGAAGTCGCTCGCCACACAGATATTTTGGAGGCCGTTGACGTCCGCGCCAATGCTAGAGCCTCACGGCACGCCATTGCTTCGAGCGTAGCTGGACCGTAGGATCCCTATAGAGTGAGAGCTCTATAGAGTGAGAGCTGAAGCTCCCAAGAATTCACCTCCCTCGCTTCTGCAGACTACCGCAAGCGATCCTTGCTCCCCAGACCGCACCACCCTGGCATCTGTATTGAGTTTGGCATAACCAGCCGATGGTACCCTCCACTTGGGAGCAGTTGGTCCCCGGGATTCTTGTTCCTGCCCCTTCGCCGAGGACGGATGTCGAGGGTACTCCTCGCCAATGCCCTCCGATAGGGGCTTAGGGTTGACGGAATCCTGCAAGCTGACACGAGACATCGGTTCACAGACAAGTGGGAAGAGCGATTTACCCAGGTTCGGGGCCCTCGATGAGGTAAAACCCTTACGTCCCGCCTCGTCTCGTTCTTGATTATGATGATAATGGGTTACAATGGGGTGCCGAATAGTTCGGCTGAGATCTCGTCGAGATGTCTATTGCTATGATGACCTAGCTCTAAGCTTTTTCTCGGCTAAGATTGCTAAGATCGATTATGTCCCTCGGCAGCCCCTCTCCTGGCCTTTATATAGGAGGCCAGGTCTCAAGGGTCCTAACCGAGTACGACTAGGTTTACAGTAGTTTAGATCCAATCTTTCCTTGTTTATTCGCTTCCTTGTCTTGACCGCCAAGGAATCTTCTAGCGCGCCGACCTAGTGGCCCATCTCGCCTTCAGGTATCTTCATGGGCCTCCAATTTGTCAATATCAGATAGGGCAATACTGGTTACCCGAAGGGTAATGCCCACGTCAGTAGCCCCCGAGTGTCTAGCCGAAGATAATTCGGGTAGAGACTAATGCATGTTTTTTCCTGACATTCTTTCTCCTTCATTGCTCTTGTTCATCTTGATTATGCTTCATCTTCTTTTTATCGGGTGCGTGTCAGCGCTCCCGATGGGAGTAGCCCCCGAGTCTAGGTACGGACGCTTGCAATCCGTGCGTAGACTCAAGTTGTACTACTCGAATACTTTCCTCTGCCAAGTTTTTCACAAGTCTTCATAGGTTATCCGATACATTTTCTCTTCGCAAAGGATAATGAGTAACGTGCCCAACTTTTTGTTGGCTAACTGTCGGTGGCAAAACAACGTTACTCTACACAGAATCAAGTCCCCGGGCATGATCCTGGAGTGCAAAACACTTTCAACGGGTGTGCACCGCGTCCTCCCGATGGGACTAATTAACAAAGTGTGCAAAAACTTTCAAACTTTTACTCCTTCGACTGCTTATTCTGTCGAATCTTCTTTTTATCGGGTGCGCGTCAGCGCTCCCGATGGGAGTAGCCCCCGAGTCCAGGTTCGGATGTTCGCAATCCGTGCGTGGACTCAAATCCTTCATCCGATGACTTTTTATGTTTCCTTCGAATGCTTCCAAATTATGACGTCATAGTTGTGGGCCAATTGACGGGATTTGACTTGACGTGTAACTGCTGTGGGCCAATTGATGGGACTTGACCTGACGGGCCCACCCTAGTTCTGTGCGGGCAGTTTTTAGGTCTTAACTAGTGCACGCGCGGCGACCGAGGCGTCTCCTCATTTTTCGCGCGACGTGGGAATAATGGGCCGCCGGTTCCACTCTTTCTTCTAGCGCCACGTGTACAGTTAGATCTACTTCTCTCCCCACGATGCTTTGTGGAGTTATGGCCACGTCTGGGCTCAAATCCTTACGGGATAAATAGGGAGCTTCCTTTCTTTTTACCTTTTACCCCGTTCACTGCTCATCTTTCTCCCTCAAGCCTCCTGTTCTTCTGCCTTTCCATCAGAAGCTTCGTTCGCCATGGGTAAGAAGAAGAGAGGCTCCTCGATCCCCGTAGATTTTCGCACCACCGATCAAACAGGTTTAGAGGATGAATATAATGGTCCGATGAATCTTGAAGTTGCCCACGCTGATCTTCCCTCCTCAGCCGATAACACTTGTATCGCAGACGGATCAGTGCGTTACGTCGACACTGATCGTGATACTTTTGTTGATGCAGCTGCGGATGGGGCCAGAGCTTTTCCTGCGAAGAGATCAACCGGCGGCTTTGCCGATGAAGATGATCTCTTCGACATGTAAGTAGTTCCCTTTTGAAAGTTATACTATGCCCCTTTTTTTACTTTTCATACTCCTGTTATAATCACGATCGATCGTTTACTTTTGCAGTGATGAGGGCTTTATCGAGCCTCCTCCTAAAAAGGCCAAGTTTGATGCCGTTTCGCCGGTCGTGGTAGCTTCCGAAGCTTCAGCTCCTAAGGCTGCCCCCATGGCTCAAGCATCGACTGCGTCTTCCCTTTCTAAAGGGAAGGATATTTCTCCAACTGCTGCTACTGCGGCTCCTTTTTCTGTAAGTCCTCTTCTGATCTTAATACAGATTTCTTGGAGCGTTCCTTGTTTAATTGTATTTCTTTCTCTCTTAAGGACCTGCGTGGTGTTATCTCTTCTCTGGAGGTTTTCGCCTCCCGATTCACTTCTCTAGAGGCTGACAAAGTTCGGCTGCAAGAGGAAGTCGAATCTTCCTCCTCAAAACTGGATGGCGCGAGTCAAGATAGCTGCCGCAGCTCGCCAAGAGATTGATTCTCTGAAGGAAGAGCTGGCCGGACCGAAAGGGAAGCCGAAGGAGGAGGAAGCATCCGAGCTGGTAGCTGAGGCTCGAGCAGCCGAAAAGGATGAAGTCCTTCGTCAATCTTCTTTGGCCTTGCTTGGTAATCTCTAACATACTTTCGTCGAGTGACGTTCTTATGGATTTACTTTTTGTCAATGTCTGAATTTTTCCCTTCCTTTCTATTGTAGAGGCAGCAAACATTCTTGTCGATGCCCTGGAAAGAGTTCCAAATAACTCCCCAGCGAACGCTATGTCAACGATTCTCGCTTCTCACTAGCTTACACAAGAGCTTCTTGTGAAGGGAAAGGGTGCTCTGGCGCGGATGCACTCGATGATCTTCCCCAAGATTAAGCAAGAGAAGACCCTGGGACAGCTAATCGATACCTTCGCGGTTGACACCAAAGAGGTCATCGAGGTATTCAAGCGTACATTGCGCACTTTTGGTGCTCTCCTTGCCTTCCAGCTTATGATGGGTTACGGCTTTAAGGGTGACATCGAGGAAATGACTAAGGGGCTTCCAAAAGGGCAAGACGGGCAGCCTGTTGATTTGAGCACTTTTAAGGCGTCTGCTCTTACTTGTGCCCGTCAGCTTCCTTGAACTGGTTGCATCAAGGAAATCGTCGACTGGTCCTAGTTCATCGACTCAAACTCAGCTTCCTTGATTCTTGTACCAAACTTGTGCCTTGAGCTGATGCAAAACATTGCTCTGCCGCAAAAACTCATGCTTTGTAATAAACTCCGTGCTAGCATTGTTATTAGCACACTTTTGCTATGATACCGCTTTCTTGCGCTTCTCCCGATGGGAGTTATTTTGGACGTTCGGCTGTACCATATCCATCACTTCTTTATAACCAGTACTTTCTGCAGGTCTTCCCAGTACCCTCGTTTGCAGACGATTCGTCGGGTGCGCTTCCTGAAAGCGATCGGATCCAGCGCGATTTACGCAGCACTTATGCCTTAGCTGCCATCATTAATAAAAAGAGAGAGATTGCAGCCGTCGTGGAGCGGTACATTCTTGGCGAGCTGCACAAGGCTACCGAAAGTTTAAACTGTAAGTTTCTTGATCCCTTTGCCTGCTTGCTAGCAACTTCTTGTCCGAGTCTTTTATTAATTCTTTTGGCGGTCATAGCGTTGAACCCTGCGGAAGAGAACAAGCGGATACACGAGCGGGTGCATGCTTTGACTCAGCTTTCCTCATCCGAAGAAACTTTCTGGCGGGAACACTCGAAGGCCACGGCTGTCGTCAAATTTCAGGATCGAGTGCAATAGGTCCACCAGTTCTTCGACAAGTGCTACAAGGCCATGAGGGTAGTTTGGAAAACAATGTTTCCTCTGAATGCAGTTCCGCCTACCCTTTTGACTTTGATGTCTGAATTTGGAAGTGCCAAGAAGGTTCGGGAGCTAGTAAGATCTCAAGTCTTTGCAGGGGCCAAGTGCACGCTTGCCCTTGTGCTTGCTTGTTATCCTTCAGCTTGCTTGCTGTCTATTGCCAACGCAACTGGTGACTTCGAGGAGCTGTACCCGAAGGTTTTAGCTCCTGCTCATGTAATTGTCGACAGGCTTGAGGAGATGTCAAAGGTACCTGAGGAAAAGGAAACTCCGCAAGGGTGATATAAAGGTGTAAAGTTACTTTTGTAAATTGTATTGGCTAGTTCATCCGAGTGCTCGGATTTTTGGACCAAAAACTTTCTTATTTGGTTGGTACATGAATGTGTACTTTTACCATGCCGTTGGCAAATATTTAAAGGGGCGAAGCTTAATTGCCCGTTGAATGTATGAGTACTAGTTGGTTAGCAAATCATTATGAGTGATCAGCTCGTGTTGCAGGTTTTGCTAAACCTGTTGTATGCGCAACTTTGCTTTCAACCGTTTGTAAATTTCGACAGTCATTCCCGAATTTTTCGGGTGTAATGATTCTACCGATGAGCCCGTTGTTCCTTTGATATTTCCATAAGTAAAATATCGAACGTGGGTTGTTGTTTATAAATTTTTGCTATTTACGGCACTCTTTAGAGGCATCTATAGCGGAGGAAAAGGTGGACGTCCTTTAGCACTCGTAGAGGCTTTTTTTGGAGCGCGATCTTCTGCCTTGTACTATGTTTACATAGTGATGGGGCTTAGAAGTTTGTCGTTACTGCAATGCTTAACAAGGGAATAAAGCTTAAGTTCTTATTAATAAGGTAAGCACGATGCTAGAGGGCGGAAAAGGGGAAGCCATGTTTTACAGTAAAGGGGAAAAGAAAGTAAAGGCTAGTAGACTGCCTAGATACGGAAGGGGTTCTTCTCCTCCTCTGGCTTCTTCACCGCGTCGGTGATTGTCTGCAGCGTTGCTGATTTCGTCGTGGGTTTGGGCGGTGATCGTCATCGTCTTGCTATCTCCCGAGCCTTCGTGCCATCAGCTGCCGATCCCTTTGCTGCCGAGGCTCCTGCTGCAGAAGCTTCTGCTGCCGAAGCTTCTGCTGTTGAAGCTTTACGGGTGAAAGCAGCTGAATTCTTCTTGGCATCCCTGCCATCTTCTTCTTCCTTAATTTCTCGTATAGACAGCTTGGGCGGAGGGTCGACGATTTCTTGCTGTGACCCGAACTTTGCAGCAATCCTCTGAAAGTCGCGATCACAATTGTCCGAGCGTGAGAAACTTCCATAGACTGTGATGTTTGTCCCGTTGTTCCCATGCATTTTCAGCTTGAGGTATGCATAATGCGGCACAGCCATGAACTTGGCATACGCTGGTCTCCCGAGTATAGCGTGATACTGTGACTCCCAGTTCACCACTTCAAACTCGATCTTCTCCTTCCTGAAATTGTCAGCCCTGCCGAAGATGACATTCAGGTAGACTTTGCCAAGGGAGTGGCCCGGTGCGGTTGGAAGGATCACGTGGAAGCAGTGTGTCCGTTTCTTCCAACATGTTCATGGTGATCCCCATACTTCTAAGTGTGTCGACAAAAATCAGGTTTAGACCGCTTCCACCATCCATGAAAACTTTGCTCATCTTGAACCCCCCAATTTGTGCTTCGACTACCGGGGCGGCGTGCCTCGGCTTTGGTATGGTCATCGGGTGATCTCGCTCGACCGAACGTAATGTTCCGAGAGGACCATTCGACGTACTCGGGGATGTTTGCCATGATGCTTTCTCGCCAAGTTGATCTCTCGGGTGAGTTTCTTCATCTCTCTTTTCGAGACACCCGTCCTATGGATCATGCTCATCCGCCCACGTGGTGGTGGAAATGCCTCGTTGGGTTGATGAGGTTGAGCTTGCTGGACCCGATGTTGCGGTGGGGGTGGTGGTGGTGGTGGTGGTAGCTGTTGCTGGCCCGCTCGCTGGATGAGTTTATGCATATCGATGAACTGCCGACAGTCCCTGAGCAGGTGGCTAGACTTTATTTTACCATCCTTAGAGTCGGTATATGAATGCAGGTAGCATGGGGCGTTGATCTGCTCAGCGTAGGGTAGTTCGGGTGTTCTCTGTTGTCGTGGTTTATAGTTTCCACGGTTACCAGAGTTGCTCCGATTACCGTCCTATCGATCGTCTCGCATGTCATCATACCGGTCGCCCTGCCGATCAGAGTAGCCTGCGGCCACCAAGTTGTTGTCATCGTAACCGCGGTTCTTCCTTCTCTTGTTGCGGTCCCTTCGACCGCCCGAATCATGTTTCGGCTGGTCATCCTCTTCGTCGTCGCTGCGCTGTCGTGGCTTTCGAACGTTGTCTTCGCCATCGGCCCAGACTGTTGGCGATTTCCATTAACTTGGTTATGGTTTTAGGCTTTTTGCGCCCAAGCTCCTCTATGTAGCTTTCCCGCTGAACGCCGTCGCTGAAAGCGTCAATTGCTCTGTCGACAGATACGTCTTCGGCGGCGTTTAGGAGTTTTGTGAATCTCCCGATGTACGAACGCATCGATTCCCTCTGCTTCTGGCGGCAATTCCGCAGCTCTTCGATCCCAACGGGCCTCTTGTATGTTGCTTGGAAGTTGGCAACGAAGGCATCTACTAGGTCGTCCCATGATTTAACGGAGCCTTTCGGCAGCCCCCTTAGCCAGGCCCGTGCTGAATCTTTCAAGTAAAGCCGCAAGCATTGCATTGCTGCTATCTGGTTTCCTTTGTGCAGGATCACAGTCTGCAGGTAGTCGTCTATCCAAGATCTTGGTTCTTGCTGCCCATCGTACTTGGCGGCATCGGTAGGGGTAGGCTTGAACTTTTTGGGCGGCATCGTTTCGCGGATCTTGTAACTTAGACGATCGGCTCCCCGAGCTCGCCGTCGTACTCCTGGTCTTCATCCGAAGAATCGATGTCGTCGTCCTTCCTAGTGGCGCGTCGCCGCCTTGCTTTTTCGATCCTCGCTTCCGGGTGATTTCGTCTCGAGCATCTCTCGCATGATGTTTCGACCCACCGCCTTGGATGGTGGTCCTTTCTTTTGGCGGGGCTAGGTTGTTCCCCAATATTGCGAGACTCTCTAGGGCACCTCGATGAGCTTGAGCCATGGATCCTTCGGGGCGCCGGTTGATGAGGTATGCGGCGAGGTTGGCCGTTGCTCTCCGCGACGGTCTTCGGCCGTGGCATGCCGGCGGTATCCATAGTCATAAAGGATTTGGTCGGATTCGACGTTATTTCTCCGGCGTCATCTTCCGAAAGCCCGGATAGTCTTGACCGGTTCTTGCCTCGTTCCGTGAGTGTTTCGGGAGGCACTCCCTTGCGAGCCCCTTCGCCGTTCGCTGGATCGATCCGCCGCGGATAGGCGTCTCTCAAGGGTGGCTTGCTCTTTCGACAGGTGCTCCCGGTATTTCTCTAGTATGGAGCGATAAGCATTGAGGGTTCCAACTGAAGTTCCTGCGGGGAGCGGCGTGTTGTTGAGTACTGCTTCCCTTGCTGCCGCCCACTCCTCATCCGCGATAGTGTAATCGCTGTCGCGGTTGCTGGCGCTTGCCCTTCTACTGGAACGAGGGGTATGGTCCTCGTCTCCTCTGCGCCTTGCGTTTCCCGTGTTATTGGCGACATAAACCTGATGGTGTGCCACCCTTCGGGTGGTTCCCTGGATGATGCTCGTCGATCATCTGTCCTCTCCCGATGAATACCGGGCGTTGCAGATGAACGGCGTGTCGCTTGATCCCAGCCCGTGCCTGGTGTCACAGTTCAGGCAGTAGTACGAAGTTAGTTTCGAGGATGAGGAATCATCCGATCCTACCGACATGGAGGATGCCGAGCGGGGAGTCGAGGGCACAGGGGAGCACGTCGATCCCGTCAGTCCAGCCGACAGGTCGAGTGATGATGACGCGCTTGATCCCGCCGATCCGGAAGTGGGGGATTCCAGCAGTCGAAGGATTCCCTCTCGTTGACGTTGTAGTGGACGCTGCCGAAGGTCATCTCCATGTTTCCTTGTAGATCTGAAAAGTTCGAGCGGGAGGAATCGCTGTGTGGAGTAAACTCGTAGGAGCCGAATCGGATCAGGCTTCCCAGGGTCGGTGATGATGGTGTCATGATCGGACCTGCCTTGTGCCGACAGGGTTCCCACAGACGGCGCCAATTGTCGAGGGTACTCCTCGCCAATGCCCTCCGATAGGGGCTTAGGGTTGACGGAATCCTGCAAGCTGACACGAGACATCGGTTCACAGACAAGCGGGAGAGCGATTTACCCAGGTTCGGGGCCCTCGATGAGGTAAAACCCTTACGTCCTGCATGTCTGTTCTTGATTATGATGATAATGGGTTACAATGGGGTGCCGAATAGTTCGGCTGAGATCTTGTCGAGATGGCTATTGCTATGATGAACTAGCTCTAAGCTTTTTCTGGCTAAGATTGCTAAGATCGATTCTGTCCCTCGGCAGCCCCTCTCCTGGCCTTTATATAGGAGGTCAGGTCTCAAGGGTCCTAACCGAGTACGACTAGGTTTACAGTAGTTTAGATCCAATCTTTCCTTGTTTGTTCGCTTCCTTGTCTTGCCCGCCAAGGAATCTTCTAGCGCGCCGACCTAGTGGTCCATCTCGCCTTCAGGTATCTTCATGGGCCTCCAATTTGTCAATATCAGATAGGGCAATACTGGTTACCCGAAGGGTAATGCCCACGTCAACGGAGCCTAGGCTAGATCTTGCAGAAAGTTTCTGGCGAACAGAAAGGTGGACAAGGGACTTTGTTGGTCACCATCATATATAAGCCGTCGCCGAGCAAACCATATAGCCCAGAGGGCTACCACCATTTCAACAAACGATGCATGGGAAAGAGTCTCAATCATGGAGAAGATCCATTGCTTCTCCAACGGTTCCTCAGTCATACACATATAAGTCATACACATATGCTGACTAATCTCTTCGTTTACTAGAGCCCTAACACATTTTGACATTGTGCAATCAATCAAAGAATTCCTCCATGAGTCTACTGCCCAAATTGAGCAAGACGTGTATAAAGTAGATTAGATGTTGAAGTGTAAAGCTAGATTGCTTAGCCCTTTCCATCAGTTCGAACTTCTGGTTCAAGTGGCTAGTGCATGAAGCATAACATGGTATTAACATGGTATCAGAGCCCCAGGTCTCGAGTTCAAATCCTAGCTTTCACAATTTATTCTAAATTCTCCGCAGCCTCCTGTCGCGCCCGGCCTCCCGCTGCATCTTTGCCTCTCTACACGTGTTGATTTGTCTTCTCGTCTTCCCATCACACGTGAGAGGGGGTGTTGAAGTGTATAAGTAGATTGCCTAGCCCTTTCCATCAGTTCGGACTTTTGGTTCAAGTGGCTAGTGCATGAAGCTTAACATGATATCAGAGCCCCAGGTCTCGAGTTCAAATCCTGACTTTTACAATTTATTCTAAATTCCCCGCAGCCTCATGCCGGTCCGGCCTCCCGCTGCCTCTTTGCCTCTCTACACGTGTTGACTTGTCTTTCCGTCTTCCCGTCACACGTGAGAGGGGGTGTTGATGTGTATAAAGTAGATTGCCTAGCCCTTTCCATCAGTTCGGACTTTTGATTCAAGTGGCTAGTGCATGAAGCTTAACAATGACAAACATCACCAGTTGGTAGAGATTGTTGAGCAAGCTGCCATAGGAACAATTTCAGTTTAGAGGGCACTTGCACCTTCCACATTTTATGCCACAATTTCTCTTCTGCTGCAGTATTTGATCCAACTGGCATTTCCCCTAGCCAGTCTTAACGTCTTTTCTTTGTGGTAACAAGCAATCGGTAGATTGATCTGACATATGCTACTCCAGAAGTGAGTATAAGCAACCATAACTATATAAATTACTACTGCTAAGTATCACATTTCACAAATCCAGAAGTCCTCGATGCTTTCATCCCCGTCAGAACTGTGAGGAAAGCTCTCCTCTATAGCACGTACAGTTGGGCTGTCCCTCTCAGCATCAAACATGACAAAGTCCACAAGAGGAAAATTATAGTCCCAGAGATCATCTCCATTCCCAATCTCCTCATCGTCATACTCCTCCAATCCACCGTTATGTTTTGTGTCAACAGGGTGGTCAATCTTTATGTATTGGGCGCTACAAGCTTCACAACCACCTACATGTTCCAGAATGAAGAATTAGCAGAAGAGCTTTTCACAACAGAGAAGAAACAAAGATATATAACAGTTCAGATAGTAAATAAAGTTACAAATCCTTGCAACTTGTTCAATAAGGTTAAGCTAGCCAATATAGCTTGCCTGGAGGAGCATGGCAGAATAACATAACCTTGCAATAAGCCAATAACAACATGACACCTTTCTATTTTATTTACCAAAAACAGTTGCATATAGACTGATAGAACAAAATGGAGTCTGGATCACCAAAACAAAACAAAACAAAGGCAGGTGGATGTGGCATCAGTTCGAGAGACCATCAGAAAGGGTAAATTTAGCTTACAAATACTGTGGGTGACTCAGCTTGAACTATTTAGAGACGGAAAATGTTAGCACTGCAGAGCAAGTAAGGCTACAGGAAAGGAGCCGACACATCAATGAGCATTCGGTTCAAAAAATGATATTTCGAGAATTTACTCTGAAGGCTTCCCTAAAATTGTCTATCCGGATTCTATACTATGAATTTATGAGCCAGTGTTGCAAAGCCAGGGATTTTACACTATTTTGTGTCTAGATCCTCAGAAAATGCAGTGACTTGGGCTAGAGTGCTATGGTCATAACAAAAAATTGATACTATGTATCACCTTGACCTGACTTGTTCTTGATGGAGTTTAGGTTTCAATAAATTTGTATAATATTTAAGTTCCTACTTTTATCAGTGAACTTCCAATAGCTGCACTAGCTTGTAAAATATTTATATTCATATTTTCATCAGTGAACTTGCACGATTACTTAATTGCTAGCAATGAACAATTTGTGTGCATTTTAATCCTCGTGGAGCTAAGAGCTTATAATAGATTGCATAGTATGTACCACATGGAGGGTCAGCAATAGTTCAGTAATGCAAACTGAAACTATGTCTAAAACTGCAGCATATAGTATTACTGGTAGAAATTGAATATGTAGGAGGTCAAAATGTTGTAGTAGGAATGTAGGATAAAGGTGTTGGGAGAGAGCATACATACCAATTCTAGACGGTTTGATTGGGCAGCACAAGATGATATCATCCTCGAGGAATTCATTGTCGTCACCCATGGGTACAGTTGCTTCGGCGAAGAAGTAAATGGGCAGCTCACCAGCGGCATCCTTTGGCCGTGCCAAGAAGTTGATGTGCCAAAAGGGTTTCGGTCCGAAGAACACATGCAAGCCACAAAACATATGGAGTTCGTAGATTTGACCAGTTTGCTGAGCATATTTGCGTAGTACAGTTTCAGCCAGTTGGCGTGAGGTTTCCTGGGAATCTTTGCAGCCTTCAATGCGAGATTTGATTATGGCAGACACCCAGGTCGTCAGCAGTGGAGGAGGGGGGCAGAGATCTCCTGGAATCGGGGAGGGAACCAGCATGGCGGAGAGGCGGTCGAGGTCAGGGGCGGATAGCACCTGGTTGACGCGAAGAAGCTTGTTGGCATTATGCTCAACAGTGGGAAGGACCGAGGAGGCGAAGTGCGCCATGGCGCGCGGCACGGGGTGATGCGCGGCCTCGGCGGCGGCGAGAAAGGTGGCATGGGTGGGCGACAAGGCGGAGTGAGAGGCGGAGGCGACGGCTTGCAATAGATCGGCCTTGGAGAGATGGAGGTGCCAGAGCGCGTCGTCGCGGGAGAGGGAGGGACAGAGTTGGAGAAGGAAGGCGACGAGGCCCTCCAGGGAGCGGTGGGCGGCGCGGGCCATGCATTGGGGGCTGATCTCGAGCACGTCGCCGAAGTGAAACTCGGTAGTGGGGCGGAGGGGGAAGGCGGCGTCGTACCAGACGGCGTTGACGAGGATGTTGTCGACGGGGGAGAGGGGCCCGTAGCAGTGGCCGGCGACGAGGACGCCGCGGGCGTGCGTGCTCCAGAGCCGGGCGGCGGGCAGGCGGGAGAGCGCCTCCAGGTAGAAGGTGCGGATGAGGTTCAGCAGCCTGAGCCTCAGGGCGCGAGGGTTCCGCTGCGGGGCAGGGGCCGCCTCGTCCTTCTTCTCATCGGAAGAAGAAGGGGTCGCATGTGGGGCGGCGCGGTCCTCCGGCACACCACCAGATGGGCTGGTTGAGAGGGTTTTGTCAGACGAATCGGCGGCGGCCTCCTCGATTTCTCTGTGGCGGCGGCCACCCATAGTGGTGGTCATCGACTCATCGTTGGTGGCCGGCGGCGCTGGCGATTTGGTACCGCGCCCGACCGCCCGTTAGTCTGTTACTAGCAGAGCATTGTTCGCGACTCGCGAGAGAATCTATCGAGCCAACGCTAGCTTTGTTGTACTACTTGGATCTTGGAGGGGCAGGAACACACGTTGATCTGGGAGGAGAATGAAATTTCCGAAATTTGATTCAGAACGGATACAAATAGGGTTACACTTCTAGTTTACCAATTAGCTTGGAACTACACCAACTCGACGAAGGTGAAGGAGACGGTAAGGAAAAACAAGTTGTGCTACTGAAAGGCTTTTTGTTGACCGAAAAAATTACGTATAACTCAGCGTCAGAGCTATGGCGTATCTGACGGAAGATGATGATCAAAAATTAAAATACACCGAGATGAGATCTACTGACCTCCGTTACAACGACAAACTGGTTTATTTATTTTTGAAAACAAGAGCAAAAGCTTTTCTCATTTCTATTCACTAATGTAATAATACAAGACTTTTTAGATTATATGCTCTTTGTCGGAAAAAAAGACTTCTAGATATTTTATTAATGTGAATTAGATATGAACTAAAATAAGTGAACCTAAACACTAAAATATGTCTGCATACATGTATTTATGAAAAGGCTAAAATACCTTACATTAGTAACGGATGAAGTAATATAGAAAGGAGAGTAGTACAACAACTAAAAGTGTCTCACTACAATATCGTCCTATTCTCGCGGCATCAAATTAGTCGTACGGCTTCACGCGGGCTAAAACCTAAATATTTGCCTCATGCCTAATCTTCCCTAGAATCACTGATGAAGCGTGCTTGTTTTTGAGGACCTTGTCATTGCGCTCAGTCCAAATTTCACACGAATCGAGGAGAATGAAGGAAGCCAAGTCTTTGACTTTTTCATGGAGTCAATAGCATAAAA
The DNA here is from genome assembly GCF_022539505.1 of Lolium rigidum. Lineage (NCBI taxonomy): Eukaryota > Viridiplantae > Streptophyta > Magnoliopsida > Poales > Poaceae > Lolium > Lolium rigidum. The sequence goes on from NC_061510.1 coordinate 124,599,224, forward strand.
TCACCATATTGATGGTGAAATTTACCATCTACCACCACTTTACGTTTGTGGGATAAAAAACCACTAGATTTTGCTCAGTTTTTTGCGGAATACGCTAAACGTGAATTGACAGGAAATTTGACCACTAGTCAGGGCTGAGGTGGCATAATTTGGTGATGTGGACTGGGTCCCACATGTCAGCTCAATTAAAAAAATATTAAAATCCTAAAAAACAAATGTGAGAAGAAATTAAAAGAACTGGGAAGGCCCCTGGCCCCTGCCGCCCAACTCCGGCGAGGCTCCGGCGGCGCGCGGCTGCGGAGCAGGGCCGGTGGCGCGCGGGCGGAGCAAGGGGCGGTGACGCGCGAGCGGAGCAGGGCCGGCGGCGCGAGCGAAGCACGGCCGGCAGCGCGAGCGGAGCAGTTCCGGCGGCGCGCGAGCGGAGCACGGGGGCGGCGTCGCGCGAGCGGAGCACGGCCGACGGCGCGAGCGAAGCAGGGGCCGACGGTGGTGGTTGTCGGATGGTGAAGGGGATGACCTCCCCACATTTTTTTAGAATTTTTTTAATTGAGCTGATGTTGGGGGGATGACCCCCGGTATGCCAAAGGCATGCCAAACCGGATGGTTTGGCCCATCAAGATACCGGTTTAATGTTTATACCGGAGCACGAAGTTGAGAGTTTGGCTAAGTAAAGCTAAGCCGGTATCCCCAGGAGGGATATGCCGGAGCCGGATAAAGAAGATACCGGGCTACCGGTAAGAAGTGCACTGTAGCACGTCGGCAGGACTGGTCAAAGATTCTCTCCAGAGCTAGAGGACAAGGATGATCTAAGCAAAGTAGCTTTAAACGAAGCCGTGACGATAAAGAGGAGGATGACACCGAAAGAAGCTGGAGGACGTCAGCCTCCCTGATTAAAGAAGACCCCGGCGTCATCTATGATTAAAATAACTTTGTAAAGTAGTTTGTCTAGTCAAAAATGCCATTAGGGTTTCTTAGGGTTTGTTCCCCTGTAAGCCACCCTCTCCCCTATATAAGGAGAGGGGGCACACCCGTACGCGGGACGATGAGTTCTAGGTGAGACCTTGTAGGCGAAAACCTGTAACTTGTTGAGATCAATGAAGAGAAAGATCTAGAGTAGAGTTCTTCCTTGTGTGTTTGTTCTTCTACCTTTGCCCTTGGCTAAGCTCTTGAGGAAAGCATCCGGAAGTTCATCCAATCTAATCAAAAAACCCTCCCCCGAATCCTCTAGCGCCCATTCGGCCCCAACTTAAGCCATCCTATGGCATCTGTCTGTTCACCACGACGACAGTTGGCGCCCACCGTGGGGCATGAAGTGGCGCTTGCTGGAGTTCATATTCGGGCGGGCATCCTCGACGTCGCCGGCCAGCGGACCGTGTCTGCGCTCGTGCAGCGCATCTACTCCATGGACTTCATCAACAACAACGCGGGCTACTTCGCCAACGGCGGCATCTTCCCCAAGAACGGCCGCATCATCGAGTTCGGTAGCCACCGCGTCTACTTCGGCATTGTCCCTGTGCGCCAGCGCCTCTCGCCGGTGCTGGTGGCGCCGGATCCGCCAAGGTGGCTATGTGCTGGCCGCGCCGCCGGTAGCGTGGAGGTGATGATGGCTGGCGCGATTGACGCTGGAAAGGAGGCTGTGGAAGAAGGTGCCGGTCGCGCGGCATCGACCCGTGCGGCCAAGCCACCGCTGGAGCGCGACGCAGGCGCTGCGGGAACATCTTTCGCACCACCGGAGACACCACTCCAGGCGGCGATGAATGAGCTGGCAACGCCTATCGCGCAGAACATCGACCCGGCAACGGCTCAGGCGGAGCTGGAGGCCACACGCAAGAAGCTGCTGGTGAACGGCGCCGACATCGTCCGGGCCCAGCGCGAGCTGAACTTAACCCTACATGAGTACAACGCTGCCCATGGCTTTGCTTCTGTTAGCGCTCATGCTGCTAGGATGCCGGAAAACCGGCTTAAAGCTCGCAATCTAGATAAGGATTTGCGTAAGGAGATTCTTGCCGACAAAAGTACCTCAGCATCTGTGAGCATCGTAGAGAAACCTAAGTACAGTAGCCCGGATAAAACCATAAAAGCTGCTAAGGCTGCAGTAGAGTTGTGCGAGTCGCTTTCCGGAGAAGCTTTGGCAAAACAGCAAGAGCGTGTTAGAGATTTGCTTGAAACTATTGAGCAGCAGAATGCTGAGCAGCTTGCTAAGTTGAACAAAGCTATGGCTTCAAAATCCGCGCGTTCAACAAAGAATGCCGGAAGCAAGTCCCATGGGCAGGCATCGTCCCCCCATCCGGACAGAAGAAGTAGATGAATGCGCAGCAGATGACTGTGTATGATCCGGTTCTTGCTGGAAAGCAACAAGCCGGGCAACATGATGCCGGTAGAAAAAGCCAAGGGGCAGATCGAGGCTACGCCAGAGGAGGCTATGCCGGAAACAATCATGCCGGTAGACACGAAACCGGGCAAAATTATCGAGCTGCAAGGGCAGCGTACGAGGAGGAGGAAACACTTCCCCCAAGGTACCGGCAGGCAAGGGCCACGGTACCGGAACGATACGATGAAGCTGATTCGACAAGACTCACAGCACACCGGAACCCATTGGGAGAGCGCTTGGGAGAAAGGCACCTGCCAGAACGGGATGCGAGGCACCGTCTGGACAGGGTGTATTTGTCAGAAATAATCGAGGCAGAAGGTCCTCCGGGTCCAAAGTGCTTTGGTCCAAGAATCATGAAAGAGGAACCACCAGTTCGCAACTTCCAGTTGCCCCGTGACACGAAAACATATGATGGCACCACTAAGCCGGAAGACTGGCTCGCGGATTACGTGACCGCGGTATACGTCGCTGGTGGCGGAGGAAGCATAATTGGAGGAGGAAACCGGCGTTGGGCCGTGAGAATTGTACCATCGTTCTTGGTGGGATCGGCAAGAATCTGGCTGAACAACTTGCCGGCAGGAAGCATAAACGGTTGGTTGGACTTTGAGGAAGCTTTTGTGAGTAACTTCACCAGCACATACCGGAGGCCCAACAGGCCTCAGCAGCTCGCTTTGTGCGTGCAGCGCCCACAAGAAACAGACCGGGACTACTTGGCCCGGTGGAACTCCACGAGAAACTCCTGCGAAGGGGTGATAGAGGCGCAAGCCATATCTTGGTTTTGCAATGGATGCCGTAGAGGTTCGCCGTTGTGGCAAAAGCTGCAGCGGAACATGCCGGTAACTCTGGCAGAGATGATACGTGTGGCAGATAACTACGCATTTGGAGACCCATTGCAACCGGCGGTACAAGCTGAGCCGGAACAATCAAACCCGCCTCAGCAGCAATACCGAGATAATCGGAACAACATGAGGAGGGAAGAATTCCCGGATCGAAGGTACGGTCCGCAGCAAGTTGCTGCTGTACAAGATAACTCTGATGCCAGCGGCAGCTAGAGGCAGAAAACCGGATCGCAGCCATGGGCGGGTCCTAAGAAACAATGGGTTGAAAAGAAACCCTGGGGCCAGAAGAAGAATTGGCAGGAACCTGGGAAATACACCATGGAGGCCGCGATGGATCAACCTTGCCGGTGGCACACTCCGAATCCGGCTCACCCGTCAAATCATTTGACGAAGGATTGTTCTTGGACCAAATACCTGATGCTCAAGGGAGCAGCAAAAGATGCGCAGGCACAAGGGTGCTCCACGATGTTACCACCATCACAAGATATGATGCATCAGCATCAACTACCACCACCACCACCACCGCTTACCGGAGCAAACGCTCTACCGGGGCAGCCTCAGCCAAACCGGCAGCAGCACCAGCAAGTTCATCAGGTGGGAGAAGGCCACGGTCAACCACCTCCACCGGCACCTTTGGGCCGGAACATTTATAAGGATCCGGATGTGTGCTGTGTTGTGTTCGTCACTGAGCCAACCGACAGGCAGAGCCTACGTCGCCGTTCCATGGAAGTGAACGCTGTGATGCCGGCAGTACCAAAGTACATGCTGTGGTCAGATCAAGAGATCTCCTGGTCGTTCAAGGATCACCCCAAGATAATGCCTAATCCGGGTGGTTATGCTCTTGTGGTAGACCCAATCATGCATGGGCCAACCACTCGAGTCAAGTTCAGCAAGGTGCTGATAGACAACGCGAGCAGCATAAATATCATGTACCAGCACACCATGAACACGCTGGGCATAACAGAAAACATGCTACAGCCAACGCGTACAACTTTCCACGGAATCGTTCCGGGCTTGTCCTGCGCACCGGTAGGAAAAGTCCGGGTGGATGTGTCGTTTGGAGGACGTGACAATTGCCGGGTTGAAAACGTTGAGTTCGAGGTGGTGGACCTAGATAGTCCTTACCATGCATTGCTGGGGAGACCGGCATTGGCAGCCTTCATGGCCTCAACCCATACGGCTTATCTCAAGATGAAGATGCCGGCACCTCGTGGACCCTTAACTGTGGTGGGAAACTACAAGATTTCGCTGGAAACTGCTTCCGCCGGATCAAACCTGGCAGAGTCGCTGGTGATTGCAGAGGAAAAGAGGAGGATGCAAATTGCGGTAGCGCTGGCTCAGTCTTCACAGTTGAGCTTAGAGCATCCCCACTCGTTGGGGCTCCCCACGCCCAAATCCGGCGAAATTTTCGTCCGGATTGGAGGAAGATTTGGCGTGGGGAGTAGTAGTTTCCCAGCCGCGTGCCCAGGCGAAGTCGACGATGCGAATTTAAAAAACGGAAACTTGACAAACTACGGCTAAAAACGGGTGAATATAGACTAAATTTAATGATATTTATTACATTACGGGAGGAGTTCATACATAGAGGCCGAATTCGACTATATTTCGAATTCGGCTAGGGGAATTCAAACGCTAATTTTAAAACACGGCGCTCTACATGCCGATATGGCGGTAGAACACCGTGTAGTCGCCGCCGTCTTCGTCGGATCCGTCGTCGTTGGCCTTCGGCTGCGCGGCCTGGCTGCTGCTGCCCTGGCCGGCGTCTCCCCACCCCGGGGATGGCTTGTACCAGTCGTCGTCGGAGGACTCGAGGTCGACGATGGGGACAGACGACGCCGGATGGAGGTGTCGCAGGACGGCGGTACCGCGCGACATCGTCGTTGGCGGTTGGAGCGGCGCGGGCGGCGAGTTGGCGTGCGGCGGCCGGGTCCGAGCAGCCGCCTGCTGCTCCGCCTCCTCGCGCTCCCGGGCCGCGCTCGGCCCGAGTCCGAGTGCGGCGTCGTCCGCGCGCTTCTCCTCCTCCATGTCGTGCAGCGACCCGGCGATCGCCTCCGCCATCGCGGCGTCCTCCGCGCGCTTCACCTCCTCCTCGGCGAGCTGGCTTGCGGCGGCCTCTTTCTTCGTCTTCTTCCGGCCGCTCGCGGCGCGGAAGGCTGTTCTCGGATGACGAGGGCGCCGCTGCTGCGCCCTCCGGTCGCCGGCGGAGACGCCGGCTCCTTCTTGACGCGCACCGGCGTCGAAGGCGACGTCGCCTCCTCCTCTTCACCGGCGCCAAGGATGACCTTGACGCCGATCCGGAAGACGACGAGCTGGCAGCCATGCGCCGTGGCTGCCAGACGCTTCCCCGACGGCGGCTCGCCGATGCCCTCGATGCCGATGGAGGGGGCATCGTGAGCACCGGGAAGTTGCCGCCCTCGATGTGCGCGAGGACGTTCGCCAACGTCCTTTCCGGCGCGCTCCACCACCGTCGGCGGCCCGCGGCGTTGTTGCGCGCAGCGGAGGCGGCGGGCCGTCGTAGGCCGCCAGCTCCCGCTCCCACCGCCGGAGGAAGTAGGAGTTCCACCGCGTGTAGTTCTCGGGGTGGTGGCGCGGGTCGGCGCGCTCCTCGTCGGTCATCGTCATCCTCGCCTCCTCGATGGCGACGTCGAGGGCATGGCCCCGCGACGGCGGCGGGATTGGAACGCCGCCAGCACTTAGCCGCTAGCCGCCTCGGGAGGCCTCGTGTCCGGCGGGCAGGGGTACCCCGCCCGGTGGAGGAGGTGCCCCTCCCACGCGTGGAGCGACCGGCGGGGAAGCCGTTGTTGGCTGCGCCGTCGTCGTCGTAGAACGCCATCTTGAGAGTAGAGGGAGAGTGGAGGGAGAGTGGAGCACGGGGTACGCCTCGCGGCGAGCGGACCGGCGTATATAGGCGTGGCTGGCGCGGGGATTAAATGCCGCGTGGATTGCCACGCGTCCGCGGCGAGCTGACCGGCGGCAGCCTTTAGTGCGCGCGGAAGACGATGCGTGCGCGGAAGACGACGACATTAACTCGCCGCGTGGCCGGCGAATGCAGACCGGCGGTAGGCTTTTACAGCGCGCGGAAGACGATGTGATGAGGACGACGATCGGTTTCTCTCGCCGACAAGTTGGGGCCACCACTCGCGCGGGAAGTTTCCTCGCCGTTTCGCGCGCTTTCGTTTCGTCCGGAGTCCCCGAGCGCTCCCCGGGGGGCCGGGGATGGCGTGGGATCGCCGGATGAATTTAGGCCCAAATCCGGACGAAAACGAGGAACCGGGGGCGCGACTGGGCCGAATTACGCCGTCCGGATGGAAAAAACGCTCGCCGGGGGCCTGTTCGGGGGGACGAGTGGAGATGCTCTTAGCGGCAATGAGTGCAAGCTTGAATGCACCAGAGTTCAAGCCGACAAAAGAAACAAAGGACATCGTGCTGGATCCGGCTTACCCTGAGCGTACCGTTCGTATCGGCGCCGGCCTCAGTGAGGCATAGGAAAGCGCGCTCGTCAGCTTCCTCCGTGAGAATCGGAATATCTTTGCCTGGTCTACTGATGACTTGGTAGGTGTTCCGAGGGAGCTGGCTGAGCACTCTTTGAACGTCAGAAAGGATGCTAGGCCGGTGCGACAACCTTTACGCCGGTTTGCTGAGGATAGGAGGAAAATCATTGGAGAAGAAGTGACAAAGTTGTTGGTTGCCGGTTTCATCGTGGAAGTGCTACATACTGAGTGGCTAGCCAATCCGGTGCTGGTCGAAAAGAAGAAAGAAGAGAACCTCGGAGCAAAGGTTCCAAAGGTGTGGCGCATGTGCATCGACTACACCAACCTGAACAAGGCTTGCCCAAAAGATCCTTTCCCCTTACCCCGGATCGATCAGGTGATTGATTCCACTGCTGGGTGTGAGTTGTTGTCTTTCCTAGATGCTTATTCCGGTTTCCATCAAATCCCCCTGAAAAAGGAAGATCAAATAAAAACTGCGTTCATTACCCCGCACGGGGCTTATTGCTATGTTACTATGCCTTTTGGTTTGCGCAACGCTGGTGCAACGTACCAACGATGTATGCAAAAATGCTTGTTTGATCAAATTGGAAAGAATGTGCAAGTCTATGTGGACGATGTCGTGATAAAAACCAAGGTAAAAGATACCTTAATCGACGATATCAGGCAAACATTCGATAACTTGAGAAGGTTCCGGATGAAACTCAATCCGGCAAAATGCACTTTTGGTGTCCCTGCCGGCAAGCTGCTTGGTTTCCTTGTATCAAGCCGGGGCATTGAGGTGAATCCGGTAAAGATCTGGGCAATAGAAAGAATGACTATACCGCACGATCTCAAGGACGTGCAGAAGTTTACCGGAAGTTTGGCATCGCTGAGCCGGTTCATAAGCAGGTTGGGAGAAAAGGCTCTGCCACTCTATGCCTTAATGAAAAAATCCAACACGTTCGTCTGGACCCCTCAGGCAGACGCGGCGTTTAAAGAGCTAAAAACAATGCTAGCCACTGCACCAATACTGGCTTTGCCGTTGGAAAGAGAACCCATGTTGTTGTACATAGCAGCAACCAACCGGGTGGTAAGTGTTGTTGTGGTAGTAGAAAGAGAAGAGGAAGGAAAAGCTGTCCAGAGGCCGGTATACTACCTGAGCGAGGTGCTTTCCCTCTCAAAACAAAACTACCCGCACTTCCAGAAGATGACCTATGGCGTGTTCATGGCCGCCACAAAACTTAAGCATTACTTTGAGGAGCACCCCATGAAAGTGGTGAGTGAGGCACCCATCTCTGATATCATGTGCAACAAAGATGCTAACGGTAGAATTGCAAAGTGGGCAATCCAGATATCACCGTACGTACCGGTGTATGAAAGAAGAGATGCCATAAAATCACTAGCTTTAGCTGATTTCTTGGTTGATTGGGCGGAGATGCAATACAAGCCGCCGGAACACAAGATAGAATACTGGAAGATGCACTTTGATGGATCCAAACTCAAAGAGGGTCTAGGTTCCGGTGTGGTACTAACCTCGCCTAAGGGAGATCATCTCCGGTATGTTTTGCAAGTGCACTTCAGGGCATCAAACAATGTCGCTGAATACGAGGCTTTGATCCATGGGCTTAAGGTCGCAAAAGAAATCGGTGCGCACCGGATCATTTGCTACGGAGATTCAGATCTTGTGGTGCAACAATGTTCTGAAGATTGGGACGCAAAAGATGCCAACATGGCTTCGTACCGCTTTCACGTGCAAAAGATTGCCGGCTTCTTCGAAGGGTGTGAGTTCCACCATGTGCCACGAGCGGAAAATGAAGCCGCGGATGCTTTGTCTAAGCTGGGCTCGTCTAGGCAAGAGATTCCTCCTGGAATAGCCTTGGCACACTTAAGAGTACCATCGATCAAACCGAGTCCGGAATCGGAGTCCATTTTCGTACCGGAGTCACATGTTGTACCAATGGATATTGATGAAGGAAACCCGGGGACTGTTCCGACAAACTCGGGGACTGTTCCGGTAAACTCGGGGACTGCAGCATCCATACCGGAAGAAACAATGCTGGTGGATAGCATGGATATAGACGTACCGGTGTTCCTGGTTCTAGAGGCACCATCTTGGGTTAAACCTATTAAGGAATTCCTGATCAACGGCACCCTGCCGGCTGACGAAAATGAATCCAGAAGAATCCAGAGGAGGTCCAAGGCGAGGTGTACAAGAGAAGTGTTACCGGTGTCCTTCAAAGGTGTGTGGAACCGGAAGAAGGAAAAGAAATGCTTGCGGAGATTCACCAAGGGGAATGTGTGCACCACGCTTCGTCAAGGGCGCTGGTGGCAAAAGTGTTCCGGCATGGGTTCTATTGGCCCACTGCTTTGGAGGATGCTGAGGATTTGGTAAGAAAATGCAACGGGTGCCAGAGGTACGCCAAGCAAAACCATACCCCAGCATCCGGTTTAAAAACCATACCGTTAACTTGGCCGTTTGCTGTTTGGTGCCTAGACATGGTTGGCCCATTCAAAACTGCAAGGAGCAGCATGACCCACATTCTAGTAATGGTGCATAAGTTCACAAAGTGGCTTGAAGTAAAACCCATCGCAAAATGTGATGGGCATACAGCTGTGAAATTCTTAAAAGATGTCATCTTGCGGTACGGCTACCCGCATAGCATTATCACTGACAATGGCTCAAACTTTGCTCAAGGTGAGTTCAAAAGATTTTGCGAAGATAACAATATCCGGTTGGATTTGTGCTCAGTGGCACCCCCACAAGGCAATGGCCAAGTTGAAAGAACAAATACCTTGGTATTTTCCGGTATCAAACCAAGACTCATAGAGGCGGTGGAAAAGTCACCGGGGTGTTGGCTCGATGAGCTACCATCAGTAATGTGGAGCATAAGAACAACTCCAATCCGGTCCACCGGATATATGATACGTCCATTTTGCATCACTATTTTATATCATAATTTGCTGTTATTCATTGATATATTTCATATTTGGAGATGATACTTATGTTATTTCATCTATTTTGCATGTTTCATGATTATTTGGGGATCGCGCACGGAGCCGGGATTCCGCTGGAAAAAGCACCGTCGAATGCAATATTTCGGAAGATCAACGGCTTGACTGAAATTATATGAAAAAACCTATTTTTCCGGATGACGAAGGGAGCCGGAAGGGGAGCCGAGGAGGGCCGCCATGGGCCCCCCTCACAGGCCGGCGCGGGCCCTGCCCTGGCCGCGCCGCCCTGTGAGGAGGGGGCCCACAGCCCCCTCTCGCCTCCTTTTCTTCGCGTACGCCTTCATCCCGAAAACCTAAGCTCCAGGGGTACGTCGCAAAGAGCCACGGCCCGCCTCGCGGGGCGGAGAACACCGGAGAGAAAAGAGCTCTCCGCGAGAGCTGAGATCTGCCGGGAAAATTCCCTCCCGGAGGGGGAAATCGACGCCATCGTCAACGTCATCGAGCTGGACATCATCTCCGTCACCATCATCATCATCTTCATCATCATCACCGCCGTCTCCACCGCTGCACCTCGTCACCGCTGTAACAATTTGGGTTTGATCTTGATTGTTTGATAGGGGAAACTCTCCCGGTGTTGATTTCTACTTGTTATTGATGCTATTGAGTGAAACCGTTGAACCAAGGTTTATGTTCAGATTGTTATTCATTATCATATGACCTCTGATCATGTTCCATATGATGTCTCGTGAGTAGTTCGTTTAGTTCTTGAGGACATGGGTGAAGTCTAAATGTTAGTAGTGAAGTATGGTTGAGTAATATTCAATGTTATGATATTTAAGTTGTGGTGTTATTCTTCTAGTGGTGTCGTGTGAACGTCGACTACACGACACTTCACCTTTATGGGCCTAGGGGAATGCATCTTGTACTCGTTTGCCAATTGCGGGGTTGCCGGAGTGACGAAACCCGAGCCCCCGTTGGTATATCGATGCGGGAGGGATAGCAGGATCTCGCAGTTTAAGGCCGTGGTTAGATTTATCTTAATTACTTCCTTGTAGTTGCGGATGCTTGCAAGGGGTATAATCACAAGTATGTATTAGTCCTAGGAAGGGCGGTACATTAGCATAGGTTCACCCACACAACACTTATCAAAACAATGAAGATTAATTAGCCGTATGTAGCGAAAGCACTAGACTAAAATCCCGTGTGTCCTCGAGAACGTTTGGTCAATATAAGTAAACAAACCGGCTTGTCCTTTGTGCTAAAAAGGATTGGGCCACTCGCTGCAATTATTATTCTCGCACTTTACTAACTCGTACTTTATTCATCTGTTACATCAAAACCCCCTGAATACTTGTCTGTGAGCATTTACAGTGAATCCTTCATCGAAACTGCTTGTCAATACCTTCTGCTCCTCGTTGGGATCGACATTCTTACTTATCGAAGATACTGCGATACACCCCCTATACTTGTGGGTCATCAATATACTCCATTCTTTATGGTTTACGGAGCAGAAGCGGTCATACCAACCGACATTCTCCATGACTCACCAAGGGTGCAACTCTATACCGAAGAAGAGGTAAAAGAGGCCCGAGAAAATGATGTGGACTTGCTAGAAGAAGCAAGAGAGCTGGCGTTGGCAAGAACAGCCATTTACCAGCAAAACCTCAGACGCTATCACAGCCGGAAGGTTAACCCGAGGGTGTTCCGGGAAGGAGATCTGGTGTTGCGCCTAGTGCAGCGCACTGAAGGCCGGCATAAGCTTTCACACCCATGGGAGGGACCTTTCATTGTGAACAAAGCTCTCCACAATGATGCCTACTACTTGATCGATGCACAGGAATGGAAGAAAGGAAAGGCGGACAGATCCGGAGAGGAGACCAAGCGTCCGTGGAACATAGCACTGTTGCGTCCTTTCTACTCATGAAGTTGTGGTGTAAGAAATTCCTTTTTGTACCTTATTTGCTATGAATAAAAGATGTCGGGACCTCGAATGAGTCTCGGGGACTACCCCTACTAGAGTGCATGCAATATGTTTTTTTTTCAGTTCACCGGTTGCTTGTGGAACATTTTTTCTTTCCGGTTTAGTAACGTGCTAAACCTACCGTAGTCTTCGACTCTGCTGCTGTCCGCAACCCAGCTTCATGGCAAGCAAGATAAACTGGTAGGAATTAAGCACGTGAACTACGAAAAGAGAGAGTGGGAACGAACAATCCGGAAAAACTTAACTAACCCCGGTTGTACTAGTTTTTTGCGAAAATTTCGAATTATTTCTAAGTTCAAGAAAGTGCTTGCTTGGCGAAAGAACTTTGTGACTCGTACGCCAAAAAACCCAGAGAGGTAGACAGAGGCAAAGCAAAAGAACCAAGTGTGCATCGAATTGGATGCGGAAACAATTCCGGAATCTTTGCAGTGCAAGATAAAACCAGAACGATAAGCAGAATGCTAAGTTAACAGACAAGCACAACTTAATAAGCTACCGGTATAGCATACCGGCATAACCTGTTGTAGCGCAGCCAAAAGAAAGGCTAAGTTTTATATTACATCAAAGACCCCGGCATACCGGGGTAGAATTTAACGAGCATTGTTTTGAAGTAAGCAGGGCAGGCAAACATATTACAAGAAGTACTTAAGCAGTGGGGGCTTCCGGAGGACCAACACCAGCCTCTGGAGCTTCCGGAACAGCATCGCCTGCTCCGGCAGCTTCATCTTCCACATCCTCTTCTTCCTCTTCGTCGCTGAGGTAGTCCTTGACGTCCGAAGGAGGGGGGGGATGAAGGTGCGGACCGAGGCGTACTCAGCGATCCGGTAGGCTCGATCTTGCCGCTTCGCGGTGAGGGCCGGATCCATGTCGGTGGGAGCATTCTCGCGCACGCCAAGGAGGGCATCCAGATCCAAGTCCTCGTACCAGGAGCAGGCGATGCGTAGCGCCGCATCCGCTCCGGCACGAGACGCTGAGCATTGCCATTCGCGGATTCGCCGGCTGGGACCCTTCAAGCACTCAGAGGTAAGTGTTAGGTTGGCCGGTACCTCCTGCTCGGGCCACAGCACCTTGAAGAGGTGGATCGCCACGTCGGGTAGATCAGCAAGATTCCGGTCCACCGCGCGCATGTGGGCGACCCGCGCAGAGAGGGCGACCAGATGGTCATAGGGATCCCACGGCGCTTCCAGGTTCTTGTACTCCTGCTGAACCCGACGCTCGATCACCTTCTTCTGCGCAAAGAGCTGCGAGTCCGGGAAAAGCCCTGCAAGACAAAGAAAAAAGGATAAGGACATGAAACCGGAAAATATAAGCTTATAAGCAAAACCGGAAAAGAAAGAAGACAACTTACTGAGGGCAAGCGCGTCGGTTTGCATGACCAGTTGGTCATACTCCTTCTGCTCCCCCTCCAAGCGCGCGGCCTGATCCTCGGCTGCTTTCCCCGCCTTGGCTCCCTCCTCAAGCTCCGCCCGCAGCACCACGGTGGAGTTATTGGCATCCTCCAGAGCTTCGTTCAGCTTGGCCTCAGCGGCGGCTTGGGAGGCCTTCATCGCCTCGTTGTGCTTGAGCCCGAGCTGGATCAGCTGGTCCTTCAGCCCCTTGGAATAAAGTTCCTTGGCGTCCAGAGCCTTGCGATGCTCTTTGATGAGTTGCTCTTTCTCATCTGGAGGCCGGAAAGAAAGCGTTAACAAAATTATAACTGGTAAAATGAAGAGAGACAAGTTAACCGGAAAAGAAGGAGCGCTACCTTGGAGTGTGGCAAGCTGAGTCTTGAGGGCTTCGATGGAAGCTTCCGGGATAGCTGTTACGCAAAAAGATTTGTAAGTACCAAGAAAGAAAACCTTCCGGTAAGAAGATGTCGGAGGCACAGAAGCTCACCTTGGCATTTGCTATGCGCTTCAGCAAGGTCCCGGTGCTCCCAGAGAAGCTCCTCAAAGAGGTGCCTCCGGGTGTCGGCCGTGCTCTGTTCAAGAAAAAAGGTTAGAAAAAAGAAGCCGGTTTCTTTATGCTTCTACCTAAGTTTCGCGCTAAGAGCAAAGCTCTTAACCCGAAACTCGGGGACTGGCTATGCCGGGTTTCTTTTTGAAGTTTCTACCTAAGTTTCGCGCTAAGAGCAAAGTTCTTAACCCGAAACTCGGGGACTGGCTATGCAAGTTTTTCGAAGTTTTTTACCTAAGTTTCGCGCTAAGAGCTGCGCTCTCAACACGAAACTCGGGGACAGGGAAGATAGACAGATCCGGAAAGAAAGAAACCGGCATGAATTAAAAAATTGCAAAGAATTTGGTATAACTTACCACCATATTGTTGGTGGCATCGTGCCACGCGTTGTCCAGCTCCTTCACCGTGCGCCGTAGCCGCATGAAGTGCTCCTCCGTGCATCGAGGGCCAGAGGGGTCCAGCGCCGGAAGCCGGTCCTTCCCCAGGCCGCGTGTAGCTGCAGACACGTCCGCAGCATTCCACTTCTCAGCGTAGGGAAGCAAGTGCCCCAGCTCGCGGCCTTCGCGCTTCAGCTCGATGATCCGGCCCAAGACGCCGGAAGGTTTTTCTCCGGCCGCAGCAGCGGCGGGGCCGACATGCAGCACCAAGGGCTGCGAGCCGGCGGGTGAAGTGCCGGAAGCCGTGGCTTTCCCTTTGAAGGGTTCCGGCTTGAGGAACTTGGTGATCTTGAGGACTTCTGGCGGTGGCGTTGGTGTGGCCCCACCTTGCTCGGCGTTGGGGGTTTCCGGCGGAGGCGTAGGCGAAGTCTTGGGAGGCGAAGGTGCGTCCTGCCCAAGGGTAGAGCTTGCCGGCGCCGAAGGATCCGGCACGGGCTTGGAGGGGGAAGAGTGCGAGCTCTTCTTCTTCTTTCTTTTTGGGGCGGAAGGAACCAGAGGTTCCGCCCGCCGGGCAGCTTCAGCATCGGCGCCGATGTTGCTGGCGCCGGTATCTTGTTTTTCAGGAGGGGAGATGAGGACCTCCTCCGCGCGGTGTTCTGGAGGTGTAGGGGCCGCACGCCCCGCACTTGAGATGCCTCCCAGAGGGGAGGCAGAAGGGTTGCCGGTACCAGAGGGTACCGGGCTTGAGTGAGGAGGAGGAGTTGAGGTCCTTGCGGTTCCCTCAGAGCTCTCTGGCTTCGTGCCGCTGGCGCTCTTGGAAAGCTTAAGCGCAGGGCTGAACAAGAAAGAGAGAAAAGATCAAAAAGAGCAAGAGGAAGAAGGAATTTGTAAAACGAAGCAAATAGAGAGATAAAAGCTTACCCAGAGGAGACCGGCATCGTCTTCCCTTGGTAGCGCCTCTTGCCAGTTTCTTTCCCCCCAAGGACTTCCGTCCGGAAGCGTTTGGCGGGGGGAGCTTGGCTTGAGCCGGCATCAGGTGCCGGGGCCTTGTTCTTCTTGCCCTGGGGAATGAGCTTCTCCAAGAACTCATGGACAACCTCGGCCTGCAGAGGGACCACGTGCTCGTGAACCTGTGGTTTGGGGCCAGCTGAGGGAGCATCTACAAAGAGAAAATAGCAACAATGCATAAGAGACCGGAAGAGAAAGCTACCTCAAGAACGGTGAGATTTTCACTGGAACCGGGAGCTTCGGACGAAAAGTTACCAGGGCGCGGAGTGGGAATGCGGCCCATCTTGAGATCGGTCCAATGGACGTAAGGATCTGGGTCAACCTTGTCCAAAGGGCGCTTCCGGCAAGGGCCTCGCCGCTCCGCTTCGATGCGAGGGAAGCGGTCCTTGGCCTGAAAACAATTGGAAAATCAGTTAGTCACAACGTAAAAGTTACCGGTAGAACAACCCGGATTGCAATCTCTTACTTCATCAGTTGGAGGGTTGGTGGAGCTGAGAGGCAGGAAGCCCCACTCCCAGTCATCCGGCATGTCAGTCTGGCAGATCTGCCTAGCCTTGAGGACTATGTCCTGTTTGCTTAGAGGGAGGCCGGTGATCTTGGTAGGATCGCCAGGACCGTACATTTCGCTCATTTTGTGAGCCCGGCGCTTAAGGGGAAGCACCCGGCGTGAGATGAAGGTGCGGACGATGTCGCCAGGGCAGATGCTTGTTTCCTTCCTTAGCTTCTCCATGAAGCGAACGACCCGGTTTGTCTCAATGTGGTTCGTCCCAGGGAAGAAGCCCCAGTTGACCTTCGTGGGCGGCGCCGGGTTGAAAGCCGGCAGATTGATGAGATCAGGGGCGCCGGTGTTCTTCACGTAGAAGAAGGTCGATTGCCATAATCGGCATGACTCGAGACCGGAAAATTTAAAAAAGGGGCTCCCTTGGCGGGAGCTGATAATGCAAGACCCGCATTGAACGGGGGGTTTGGGCTTAGGAATGTCCTTGCCCTGGACGGAATTGATCCGGAGAGAGAAGAAGAGAGCAAAAGTCTCGCGAGTGGGGCGGATGCCGATGTAGGCCTCCATAAAAGTAGCATAACAAGAAAGATAGAAAACGGCATTGCAGGGAAGGTGGTGAGGCTGGAGTTGGTAAAAATCTAGAACTTGGCGGAAGAAATCAGAGGCGGGAAGGCCGAAGCCACGCTCGAAGTGAGCAAGAAAGACTACAAACTCACCGGGTTTGAGTACCGGTTCGATCTCATCGCCAGGAAGCCGGCAGGATACTCCTTCCGTTATCCTTCTAGACCGGTAGAGCCAGTCGATTTCGTGCTGCGTGACGTCGGAGCCTTTCCAGGTTCCGCGTGTGATACCAGATAAATCTTTCCCGGGGGCTTGGCTAGAGCTGCCGGCCTCTTGATCTTTGCCGGTGCCGGTTTCCATCCGGGCAAGATCTGCTGTGAGTCCGTCGGATGTTTTACTCTGATGGCTACTGGAGGAGGACACGGAAACAGACTCTTCGCTAGACATACGGATCTAAGAGATGCCGGTTTCTACTCGAAAAACTGGTTTCCCAAGATCTACCCTTGCGCGAAGATCTACGAGTAAGAGAAAAAAGCAAAAGAACACAGAAAGTAAATACCCTACCGGCCCAAGATCTGAAAAGCAAAGAGGAAGAAGGCAAAGGAGCATTGAGGCTAACCTGGGACGGCGTGAAGCACTGGAGATGGTCGCCGGAGAAGCGGTGAACTTGCGGTCGCCGGCGAGGTCCACCGAAGAAGAAGAACTCGCCGAAGAACTTACGGCGCGGCAGCGACAGATGTGCTGCGGTGAATCTCCGCGCGGCAAAGCTCGGCGAAGCTTGGCAGAGGCGGAGCGGAAGTTCGCCGGGCGGCGGAGCTCTGGCGGCGAACGGAAGCAGCGAGGGCGCGAGAGGGCTAGAAGCTCTGTGCGCGTGAGGAAGTTGAGAGTGCGAAGAAAGGAGGAAGAAGGAGCCGTTTCCCCTTATATAGGAAGAAGAAGTAGTGGGCCAGCAACCGCTAGTCCGCGGCGGTTCGCTTCGTGGGCCGCCACGTGGCGTGAGGATACACGCGCGGAAAATAAAATGCCACAGGGAGGCCGCACGGATCTGGAATGGCGGCAGGGATCCGGTGCGGCGCCATAAATGCTGGCGCAGAAGCCGAAGAGAAGTGACCCCTGACACTGGCGCGTCAGGTACAGTGCGCATGTCACTGACAGGCACTGTACCCGAGAAATTCTCGACTTCGCCGAGGAGAGAGTTAAGGTCTAAGATACCGGGGAATAAGATACCGGAAGATACCTTGCAAAGAGAAAAAGATGTGAGTCCGGCAAAGATGCCGGGAGATCTAAACTTACCACCGGAAAAATTAAACCGGTACCTTAAGATATGGGAACCTGGCATGGTCCGTTGGATAGGATCCGCCGGACTATACCAGCTTCGGGGACTAATGTTGGGGGGATGACCCCCGGTATGCCAAAGGCATGCCAAACCGGATGGTTTGGCCCATCAAGATACCGGTTTAATGTTTATACCGGAGCACGAAGTTGAGAGTTTGGCTAAGTAAAGCTAAGCCGGTATCCCCAGGAGGGGTATGCCGGAGCCGGATAAAGAAGATACCGGGCTACCGGTAAGAAGTGCACTGTAGCACGTCGGCAGGACTGGTCAAAGATTCTCTCCAGAGCTAGAGGACAAGGATGAGCTAAGCAAAGTAGCTTTAAACGAAGCCGTGACGATAAAGAGGAGGATGACGCCGAAAGAAGCCGGAGGACGTCAGCCTCCCTGATTAAAGAAGACCCCGGCGTCATCTATGATTAAAGTAACTTTGTAAAGTAGTTTGTCTAGTCAAAGATGCCATTAGGGTTTCTTAGGGTTTCATCCCCTGTAAGCCACCCTCTCCCCTATATAAGGAGAGGGGGCACACCCGTACGCGGGACGATGAGTTCTAGGTGAGATCTTGTAGGCGAAAACCTGTAACTTGTTGAGATCAATGAAGAGAAAGATCTAGAGCAGAGTTCTTCCTTTTGTGTTTGTTCTTCTACCTTTGCCCTTGGCTAAGCTCTTGAGGAAAGCATCCGGAAGTTCATCCAATCTAATCAAAAAACCCTCCCCGAATCCTCTAGCGCCCATTCGGCCCCAACTTAAGCCATCCTATGGCATCTGTCTGTTCACCACGACGATAGCTGACATGTGGGACCTAGTCCACGTCACCAAATTATGCCACCTCAGCCCTGTCAATTTGCGTTCAATTCACGTTTAGCGCATTCCGCAAAAAACTGAGCGAAATCTGGTGGTTTTTTGTCCCGCAAACATAAAGTGGTGGTAGATGGTAAATTTCACCATCAAAGTGGTGGTTTTATGCTATTGACTCCTTTTTCATGGTACACCACCAAGAGGAGATAGATTGTGTCAGCGAAGGTCGACAAGTGGAGTCCAAATCAATCCTTGATTAAGAAACAAAGTTGTGTGGTATATATCTACAATGAAGAAAGATGTGTTTCACTGATTCTAGTGCACGCTTGCAAAGGGGGCAAACACCCCAATTCGTCCAACCCTCCCCTCAAGGCGGTTAGCGATCCAAAGCCTATTTTGAATGGCTAGCCAAGCGAAGAGCTTGATTTTCAGGGAATCCCAAATTTTTCAAAGCGATGAGCTTATAGGTGAGAAGGTACTCCATAGAAGTGAGCCTTGTATTGTATGCGGTTTAAGCAGAATATTGCCTATTTTCGGTTAGATTCAAGTATATAATCCACCACTCAGTCTTGAAGGTTAACTTGCCCACATCAAGCCTAAAGCGTAACATATTGGTGGGTGTGGTCAACGTTCATGTTGATCTTGCAGATCCATCCTTCATTATTTGAAGCTTGTTTAACATTCCATCTTCCGCTTCCCAGAATCTTGTAGATAAGAGGAGCAATATCTTTAGACTTTCTGCCATTGAGCCTCTCAAAAGGGAGTTTTCTCTCCATTTCCCAACAAAGTTGTAGGGTATTTTAAAAGAACTCCATGTCCTTATCATTGCAAGGGTTTTGCAAACCAACACAAATCTTTGTCGAATCCTTTCACTCAAGCCATGATTTATCATATCAACCGAAGGGCTCTAGTAAAGAAATCGATGGACACTCAAACCACCAACATCTGTCGGTGGCTGCCCACAAAAAAGCCCTCTCAATCTTCTTAATGCTATGCAAGGTGTTGGGAGAGACCATAAGCTATGTCAAGTGGTTAATTTATTTTTAGTACTAACAGCTCTTTATTGATTATTTGAAACATTCAAGGAATTTATAAACCTTTTGGAGGTCGAAGAAGCCAGAGCCTACGACCACACTCTAAAGACAGGGAACTACAAGCTAGTCGGTGAGCCTCCCCGTTGGAGCTCCTTGATTCATGCCTAAAAACCAATGAGGTGAAGGAGATGGAAGTTTCCTTGATCTCACGGATAACAGCACCATAGCAACCAAAGTACGGATTATGGAGGTTCTTGATCACTTCCAAGAAGTCGCTCGCCACACAGATATTTTGGAGGTCGTTGACGTCCGCGCCAATACTAGAGCCTCACGGCACGCCATTGCTTCGAGCGTAGCTGGACCGTAGGATCCCTATAGAGTGAGAGCTCTATAGAGTGAGAGCTGAAGCTCCCAAGAATTCACCTCCCTCGCTTCTGCAGACTACCGCAAGCGATCCTTGCTCCCCAGACCGCACCACCATGGCATCTGTATTGAGTTTGGCATAATCAGCCGGTGGTACCCTCCACTTGGGAGCAGTTGGTCCCCTCCTGCCCCTTCGCCGAGGCCGGAGCCTAGGCTAGATCTTGTAGAAAGTTTCTGGAGAACAGAAAGGTGGACAAGGGACTTTGTTGGTCACCATCATATATAAGCCGTCGCCGAGCAAACCATATAGCCCAGAGGGCTACCACCATTTCAACAAAGGATGCATGGGCAAGAGTCTCAATCATGGAGAAGATCCATTGCTTCTCCAACGGTTCCTCAGTCATACACATATAAGTCATACACATATGATGAGTAATCTCTTCGTTTACTAGAGCCCTAACACATTTTGACATTGTGCAATCAATCAAAGAATTCCTCCATGAGTCTGCTGCCCAACATATTGAGCAAGACCTTGAGTATGCCACATTACGGTGAATCGGTGATGACTGTTGACGTGTATAAAGTAGATTAGATGTTGAAGTGTAAAGCTAGATTGCCTAGCCCTTTCCATCAGTTCGGACTTTTGGTTCAAGTGGCTAGTGCATGAAGCTTAACATGGTATCAGAGCCCCAGGTCTCGAGTTCAAATCCTAGCTTTCACAATTTATTCTAAATTCTCCGCAGCCTCCTGCCGCGCCCGGCCTCCCGCTGCCTCTTTGCCTCTCTACACGTGTTGACTTGTCTTCTCGTCTTCCCGTCACACGTGAGAGGGGGTGTTGAAGTGTATAAGTAGATTGTCTAGCCATTTCCATCAGTTCGGACTTTTGGTATCAGCCTCCTGCCAGTCCGGCCTCCCGCTGCCTCTTTACCTCTCTACACGTGTTGACTCGTCTTCCTGTCACACGTGAGAGGGGGTGTTGACGTGTATAAAGTAGATTTCCTAGCCCTTTCCATCAGTTCGGACTTTTGATTTAAGTGGCTAGTACATGAAGCTTAACAATGACAAACATCACCATTTGGTAGAGATTGCTGAGCAAGCTGCCATAGGAACAATTTCAGTTTAGAGGGCACTTGCACCTTCCACATTTTATGCCACAATTTCTCTTCTGCTGCAGTATTTGATCCAACTGGCATTTCCCCTAGCCAGTCTTAACGTCTTTTCTTTGTGGTAACAAGCAATTGGTAGATTGATCTGACAGATGCTACTCCAGAAGTGAGTATAAGCAACCAT
The DNA here is from genome assembly GCF_022539505.1 of Lolium rigidum. NCBI lineage: Eukaryota > Viridiplantae > Streptophyta > Magnoliopsida > Poales > Poaceae > Lolium > Lolium rigidum. Next base: position 124,620,032 of record NC_061510.1, read on the forward strand.
AACTATATAAATTACTACTGCTAAGTATCACATTTCACAAATCCAGAAGTCCTCGATGCTTTCATCCCCGTCAGAACTGTGAGGAAAGCTCTCCTCTATAGCACGTACAGTTGGACTGTCCCTCTCAGCATCAAACATGACGAAGTCCACAAGAGGAAAATTATAGTCCCAGAGATCATCTCCATTCCCAATCTCCTCATCGTCATACTCCTCCAATCCACCGTTATGTTTTGTGTCAACAGGGTGGTCAATCTTTATGTATTGGGCGCTACAAGCTTCACAACCACCTACATGTTCCAGAATGAAGAATTAGCAGAAGAGCTTTTCACAACAGAGAAGAAACAAAGATATATAACAGTTCAGATAGTAAATAAAGTTACAAATCCTTGCAACTTGTTCAATAAGGTTAAGCTAGCCAATATAGCTTGCCTGGAGGAGCATGGCAGAATAACATAACCTTGCAATAAGCCAATAATTACAAATCCTTGCAACTTGTTCAATAAGGTTGTTAAGCTAGCCAATATAGTTTGCCTGGAGGAGCATGGCAGAATAACATAACCTTGCAATAAGCCAATAACAACATGACACCTTTCTATTTTATTTACCAAAAACAGTTGCATATAGACTGATAGAACAAAATGGAGTCTGGATCACCAAAACAAAACAAAACAAAGGCAGGTGGATGTGGCATCAGTTCGAGAGACCATCAGAAAGGGTAAATTTAGCTTACAAATACTGAGGGTGACTCAGCTTGAACTATTTAGAGACGGAAAATGTTAGCACTGCAGAGCAAGTAAGGCTACAGGAAAGGAGCCGACACATCAATGAGCATTCGGTTCAAAAAATGATATTTCGAGAATTTACTCTGAAGGTTTCCCTAAAATTGTCTATCCGGATTCTATACTATGAATTTATGAGCCAGTGTTGCAAAGCCAGGGATTTGACACTATTTTGTGTCTAGATCCCCAGAAAATGCAGTGACTTGGGCTAGAGTGCTATGGTCATAACAAAAAATTGATACTATGTATCACCTTGACCTGTCAAGGAGTATGACTTGTTCTTGATGGAGTTTAGGTTTCAATAAATTTGTATAATATTTAAGTTCCTACTTTTATCAGTGAACTTCCAATAGCTGCACTAGCTTGTAAAATATTTATATTCATATTTTCATCAGTGAACTTGCACGATTATTTAATTGCTAGCAATGAACAATTTGTGTGCATTTTAATCCTCGTGGAGCTAAGAGCTTATAATAGATTGCATAGTATGTACCACATGGAGGGTCAGCAATAGTTCAGTAATGCAAACTGAAACTATGTCTAAAACTGCAGCATATAGTATTACTGGTAGAAATTGAATATGTAGGAGGTCAAAATGTTGTAGTAGTGGGATAAAGGTGTTGGGACAGAGCATACATACCAATTCTAGACGGTTTGATTGGGCAGCACAAGACGATATCATCCTCGAGGAATTCATTGTCGTCACCCATGGGTACAGTTGCTTCGGCGAAGAAGTAAATGGGCAGCTCACCAGCGGCATCCTTTGGCCGTGCCAAGAAGTTGATGTGCCAAAAGGGTTTCGGTCCGAAGAACACATGCAAGCCACAAAACATATGGAGTTCGTAGATTTGACCAGTTTGCTGAGCATATTTGCGTAGTACAGTTTCAGCCAGTTGGCGTGAGGTTTCCTGGGAATCTCTGCAGCCGTCCATGCGAGACTTGATTATGGCAGACACCCAGGTCGTCACCAGTGGAGGAGGGGGGCAGAGATTTCCTGGAATCGGGGAGGGAACCAGCATGGCGGAGAGGCGGTCGAGGTGAGGGGCGGAGAGCACCTGGTTGACGCGAAGAAGCTTGTGGGCATTATGCTCAACAGTGGGAAGGACCGAGGAGGCGAAGTGCGCCATGGCGCGCGGCACGGGGTGATGCGCGGCCTCGGCGGCGGCGAGAAAGGTGGCATGGGTGGGCGACAAGGCGGAGTGAGAGGCGGAGGCGACGGCTTGCAATAGATCGGCCTTGGAGAGATGGAGGTGCCAGAGCGCGTCGTCGCGCGAGAGCGAGGGACAGAGTTGGAGGAGGAAGGCGACGAGGCCCTCTAGGGAGCGGTGGGCGGCGCGGGCCATGCATTGGGGGCTGATCTCGAGCACGTCACCAAAGTGAAACTCGGTGGTGGGGCGGCGGGGGAAGGCGGCGTCGTACCAGACGGCGTTGACGAGGATGTTGTCGACGGGGGCGAGGGGCCCGTAGCAGTGGCCGGCGACGAGGACGCCGCGGGCGTGCGTGCTCCAGAGCCGGGCGGCGGGCAGGCGGGAGAGCGCCTCCAGGTAGAAGGTGCGGATGAGGTTCAGCAGCCTGAGCCGCAGGGCGCGAGGGTTCCGCTGCGGCGCAGGGGTCGCCTCGTCCTTCTCCTCATTGGCGCCGTCCTCCGGTATACCACCAGATGGGCTGGTTGAGGGGGTTTTGTCAGGCGAATCAGCGGCGGCCTCCTCGATTTCTCTGTGGCGGCGGCCACCCATAGTGGTGGTCGTCGTTGGTGGCCGGCGGCGCTGGCGATTTGGTACCGCGCCCGACCGCCCGTTAGTCTGTTATAAGCAGAGCATTGTTCGCGACTCGCGAGAAAATCTATCGAGCCAACGCTAGCTTTGTTGTACTTGGATCTTGGAGGAGCAGAAAGACGCATTGATCTGGGAGGAGGATGAAATTTCCGAAATTTGATTCAGAACGGATACAAATAGGGTTACGCTTCTAGTCCTTCTAGTTCACCAATTAGCTTGGAACTACACCAACTCGGCGAAGGTGAAGGAGACGGTAAAAGGCTTTTGTTGACTGAAAAAATTATAACTCGGCGTCAGAGCTATGGCTTATCTGACGGAAGATGATGATCAAAAATAAAAAATACACTTTTCCTAGTAAACAGCTACTCCCTCCGGTCTCTTTAATTTGACTTGGATTTAGTACAACTTTGTACTAAATTTGAGTCAATTAAAAAGGAACGGAGGGAGTAGCTGTTTTGCAATCGGCAAACATACACTTATTTGCACCGTCTGACGTCCTCATCAATCTCGGCGCAACTGTGCCTGGCTTGTACTCTGTTTTCTGTCGAGGTGTCGTGCGAGTTTCAATTTTAGTCTTTATTTTTAATTTTCCATTTTTTTTTTGAAATTCTTTGGGGTGGAAACCCGACAAGCTGCTAAAGAAACTGGAGTACAAAGAGACCTAAGAAAGTATAAAATTACATAGGGGCCTAGATTAAGCAAAGAGGACCCTGAAGGAAAAAAGGAAACGCGATCCAGTCCTCCGTCTTCCTCCTCCAGATCGAGCTCGGCCGACGAACTGCCGCTTCATCTCCGGGGACGCACCACTTGGAGACGAGGCGTAGAGGAACATCGTCGACCAGAGCAGAGCAGCGGCGGAGCAGCAGCCCTACTGCCATACAGTCCGACGCCAGAAAGCATCGGAGAAGAGCTCCAAGAAGAGTCGTCGCCGCCAACAAGCACCCCCACAAGCAAGCCACCACCATGGGGCTTGAACAAGCGAGAGAGAGAGAGCCGGCTGCAACCAGTATTGCGCCGTCAGCAAAGAGAGAAGTCCAGCTGCTTGACACCTCCTGCCCCCTCGCCTCCACGCCCAGCCGGGTCGAAAGGAAGCAAGCAGCACACCCCCGCGCCCACCTCCCCCGCCACCATGGCCGGCCAAGGAGGCAAGGGGGCCATCTTCTCGCGCGCAGACGACTCCTATGCGCCTTATCGAGGAGCGTAGCCTTGGACGAACTTCAGATAAGATCCACCATGGATCCGAAGAGAGGTCGTCGGCGACGGCCTCCTGGTGCCGCACCAGAGAGACGATTAGCTCCTGCCGCCTCCAAATCAAGCCGACAACGCCATCTCCGACCACTTCCCCTCGCCACCAAGGCCGGCCAGGAGCGGAGGAAGAGGCGTCAAGAGGAGCTCGAAGGAGAAGACACATGCCTTATTGCTGAGATCGGACGAGGAAGGGGCCCTTGAACTCCGGCCACCGGAGCCGAGAGGGACACCGCCAAACTTGGCCCGCTCTGGGTCTGGCCACAAGCCAGAGCTTCTACTCCTAAACCTAACCGGCAAACTGCCGGGGAAGAACTACTAACCTAGAAAACTACCTCTGGCGTCTCACCTTCGCCACCTCCGGCCGGCATCGCCGCCGGAGGGGCTCGGGATCGGACCAGATCTCGTGGAGGAGCTCCTGACTACTGTAGCAAGCGGAGAGAAGGGTGGGGGGTTGTGTCACTTTAATTTTCCATTTAGTCAGTCTGAACACCCACCGCTCTGTCTCTTGTTGGTCATGTGAGGAGGCAGATGCATGGCGGAGAAGGCTACGGCATGCTCAGCCGGAGTCGGAGGGGGTGGTGGCTACCACGACGTAGCATCCTGCTCCGCCGGTGTAGGAGGGGGCGGGGCTGCTCGAGACGAGGAGAGCACCGACGGGGAGTGATGCGATGCCGTAGACGGCACTAGCGGCGATGGGGAAAGTTGCTGCTCGTGTTCTTCTCCGTCTACCAGGGACGAGGTCGACGATTCGCTGGCTCGGAAGGATGTGCGCTGCCGACGTGATGTGTAATCTCTTCTCTTCCTTTCCTCTGTTTTTTCCGTTCTCTAATTGGGGTGGGTGGTGTGTAGCCCACGAGGTTGCCCGAGATTCAGTTCGTGAGTTGGTTGGAGCCGCATCTGTAGTTGTTGATGCTTCGTATGTGGAGTAGCGACGCCTATGTGTGTTGTAGTGCTCAATTAAATTTGGGCGTTTAGGTAGTTTTTCCTGAATATGTCCATTTGTTCTAAAGCTCTCGCTGCAGATGTTTTGGGCATTTGGATGATGTTGATTTGTAGTTGGAGCAACAGGTTGTAGAGATTAAACGCGCATCTTGCACCTTAGCTGAATGCGATGAATGACCCTTAGGCTGGTGTGGCGACTGGGTCATCCTGTTTTTTCAGTTGAATAATTTAGTGAGTAATTCAGTTAGAAGAGCTTGGCAATTACCCTGTTGTCATTTCAAGATGTATGGAGATGTAATGCAATACTTGTTAATGGCCAGAAATACCCCCAGGTCCGTGTAATGACAGAGAATTTAAGTACAACTTAATCTGCAAAGTGACTATTGGTACAGTTCAGAACTACTACAGGGGCAATCTGAGGATGTCAAACAGTACTCAGACCTGGCTGACTCTTGTTAAGGTCTTACGGATGCACAACTTCCATTTTCTAATATTGGATGTTCTCAAGTTTCAGTATGTGTTCTCTGCGTATACGGATCAACCCTCCACTTTTTTGTTCTTTGGTGCACATTTTGCGCAGATTAGTTTGATAGACTATAACCCATGTTTGGTCAACTTTGAGTTTGATTTTCGTAGATTGCAGGATTGAATAATTCAGTAGCATAGATGCACGTGTTGTGTCTTTTAGGATCCGTATCTTCGCTTCATCAGGTCAGGCCATATGTTTCCCAGCATGTCGTGTTTTTTTATCCTCATTCAAGCGATGAATCTGGCTGTGGCCCATCCAATGTTGAAACTTGAAATTGTGAACAAAGCAGTGCACGAACAGATGAGGTGGAGAAGTCACTATTGCATCTCCTTCATATGCTACATACATATGTATATCACATATGTTAATATGAAGAAACTTTCTTAAAGCTTCCATTGACATTTCTATGCATGTTCACTCTGTAAATTGCTAGCTATAAATTTTCTTCAGGGAAGGAAATGTGGAAGACTTTCTCCTTTTGTATTGTCTTCTCCGAATATTGGGGGTAGCAAGCAGTGACTTCCCTGAATTTCCATATATGTTCAGTATTTCAGCAATAATTTTCATTTCTTCAGCATATCAAAATCTTAGTCCATATTAGTAGCTCAGCTTTTCAATGTTCAATTATTTTATTTGTGAAGTGACGTTTCAGTTTTGTTTGCCTTTAATTTCCATGTAGTCATTTGCCTTCAGTCTTTAGTGTCATTCAGTATCTCATTCTGTCATCTATCTTTCAGTATAGCAGACCACTGTCTCTTCCTTTGTCCTCAGTATCTTCTATCGTTGAGTTCTTAAGTTTCTATTTTATCTTTTAGTCTTGCGTCCCTCAGATTGTTGCTCATTTTATTCTTTAGTATCTCAGTTATTTTAGTGTCTCATTTTATTCTTTAGTATCTCAGTTATTTTAGTGTCTCATTTTATTCTTTAGTCTTTTAGCTTGCGGTTCAGTCTCGCACATTTTTCGTGTTGTTCTTCAGTTATTTCAATCTTAGTCATCTTAGTCGGTCCATGTTATTCTTCATTCATTTCAGTGGTATTCTTCAGTTAATTCTTTATTAGTTAGTCATCTCAGTGTGTCCATGTTAATGTTCATTCCTTTTTTTTTTAGTTTCTCACTTAGCCTCTATTTATTAGTGTTTATTAGTTTTTCATTCCCTCCATGTTTATTCTATTTATTTATTTTCTCATTTTATTTTCCTATGTCTCCCATTATACCAGTCACATATGTTCTTGGAATTTCACTTAGTATCTTAGTTATTTAGTTGGTTTGTTAATTTTTTTTGGCTCAGTTTGTTTCTTATGTCTATGAGTTCTTTGTCACTAATTTCTTGTATGATGACAAGTGCATCGGGCCACTCTTGAACCAGTTCACTCGTATCCCCATGCATAGTTGGCGTAGTGGTGACGACCAGCGCCAGCTCCAGGACCGGTGTTGCTGGGTCGCTAGCGCCCTGTAGCACTGACTCCGGCTCGGCCGCAGCCTCCGGCGAGCCAGAGAATAAATTCATCTCTTTTTCATTTAGTCACCAAGTCTCTTTGTTATTCTTAATCCTCAACATCATTTTGTCACTCCTAAATCATGGTATTTTCATTATTCATCTCCCTCTTTTCATTTCTTTCGCAATACCATCCCCTCTTTGCATTTAGTCTTTAGTTTTCAGTCTATAGGGATCTCAGTCCTTACTTTTTAGAATTTATTCTTTAGTTTAGTTCAGAGTTCAGAAGCTCTTTCTTCCTTTTCTTCTGTTTTAGGAGTTCTCTTCATTTTCTTTCTTTTGCTTCTTGAACCATTCAGGCCATGTGAACCAATCTCTTCATGAACACGCGGAATCTCACTGTACTGTCCTCTGCTCTTCTTGGTGCAAGGGGAGATTTATGCATTTCCTTATTTTTGTTGCACCATCCCTATGTTATTTACGTACTTGTCAGGTATTTTTTCACATCCTGGTGGAGCATAACCTTCATTATATCATTATATGAAAGCAGAGCGCACCATCATTTTTCCAAAGTTTCATACAGGAGTATTTATCATGGCCCTTGTCCATCTACACCAAATAGGTTCTAACCGTCCCTTGGGTATGTAGGGCCAGGTCGATCTTGAAGAACTACTATCATGTGTTGAGTGGACATCCACTGTAGTGTCGTTTAGCAATCAACGTGTCCACTTCTTGTATGATGACAAGTGCATCGGGCCACTCTTGAACCAGTTCACTCGTACCAACATACAACTATGTTTAATGGTAAGCCACCTTTTCTTTTGCATTTTCATTTTTTCATTTTGTTGTATTTTCCTGTTTTACCTGATTTCCTTCACTTCATAGCACTTCTCTGCCTGCTCAATGCAGAAAATACAAGTTGCTTCGCAGATCAACATGTAGTGCTGAATAATCTAAGAGGGTCATCTCATACTTTTAGTATCTAAGTAATGAATTCCAATTTTATTTCAGCTATGCATTGTTCAGTTATCTTTTTTGCTTATGTTTTGGCACTCTCTTTATTCTGCTTCATCAACCAATCTTTCATCCAACTTCAACCTGGCGGTCTCCGCACACAAAGCCTGCGATATATCAGAAAAGAAAAGATGAGTGAAGAAGGTTGTCTTTCTTCCTCAGAAGCAAGATCAGAGTAACTACAAGACTCCGATAATTTACTGAGAGCTCTTCTCGTCTACATTCGCAAAGTTCGTTTAAATGTCGCCGCGATTACACCAGGGATTTTCGCTTGGAGGAAGGAGTGGTTACATGGGACTGAGTGGTTGGAGTAGGACTTGATCTGTTTTGCTTTCGTGGATAAGGTCGAACATGTGTTCTGGATCTTACACGGGTGCATGTTCTGGTTTTGGGTTTTTTTTTTTGTTTCTGGATATTTTGATATTTTCTGTACTGGGCTTAAAAGTCTGTACGTTTCTGAAGAAATGAGATTCAACATGGGATGTACAAAATGTGTCTGTTTCACTGGACTAAAACAGACAGTTTAGACTAACAGTCTTTTCCATTGAGGTTTGTTTAATAGTACACATGTCATTATTTGGTTGGTCAAAAAAAGTGTATGTTTCTCAATTGAAAAACAGGCAGCTGTTGTTTAGTCACTCCCCTAAAAATATACCGAGATGAGATCTACTGACCTCCATTACAACGACAAACTGGTTTATTTATTTTTGAAAACAAGGGCAAAAGCTTTGCTCATTTCTATTCACTAATGTAATAATACAAGACTTTTTAGATTATATGCTCTTTGTCGAAAAAAAGACTTTTTAGATATTTTATTAAAGTGAATTAGATATGAACCAAAATAAGTGAACCTAAACACTAAAATATGTACACATGAAAAACAATCAGCGGAGATGTGTCTCACGGCACGGGTGGTGCCTGGCGCCGTGGCGGGCGATCTGGCGAGCGGCCGGAGTTGGGAGAGGGCTCCCCCTCTGCGCGCGCCTCACGGGCACAGGAGGACGGCCGCAGCCCGCCGGGGGGCACAGAAGCGGGCGGCGTCCAACCCCTTTCAGATCCTGGGAGAGATCGAGGTGGACTTGGACGAGGGCCATGTCGCGGTGGAGGCGGATGTCGAGGAGGGAGTGGCCGGGGTGCGGGCTACATCTTCATGCCTGGGGGAGTTCCTGGAGCGCGCGTTTTCTCGTGCGGTGGGGGAAGGGTCCTCACCGGCGACGACCGAGGCGGAGGCGTCAGATCTGGGGCAGGCGGCTCCATTCCCCTCGCCGTTGCGGCTGGATTCGGTGGCGGACTTCCCTCCACTGCCGCGGGGGCGTGATGACAGGCCGCAGGTGGAGGATCTGGGTCTGGAGTTTGCGACGGAGTCAACACCGGCGTTCCTCGTTGGGGAGATCCCGGTCCAGCTCCGGCCGGCGGCGGCTCCGCCGGGGACGAGGGAGAAGGAGGTTCTAGGGTTTCCTGGAGAGAGCCTCGGCGATTCGGGCGTCGCGGCCTGTTGGGTTGGGCCTTCCCGTGCTGGGCTGCACTGGGCTGGGCCTGCTCCCTCGAACAGGGATCGGGCGGAGCCGCCCGATGCGGGACACGTGGACCAGGGGCAAAGTGTAACGGTCCAGATGCGACCACTCTCTCCTGACAGGTCTGTGGACGGTTTTACCCCTCTGCCTGGGGTACTTAAGTGGCGCTGGTTGCCGGTTGGAACCCTAGATTGGGAGTTAGGGTTTCCAGCCGCCTCGAGAGACATCCAGCGCCACCGCCGCCGTGCTAAACAACTCCTCTCTGTGTGTGTGTGGACGGCATCACTGAGCGTGTGCTCAAGCCTCTAAGGATGGACAGGGAAAGGCGAGGGAAGAGATCTTTCGAGCAGTTCAGCGGAGAGGAGGGTCGCCGCAGAGATCAAGATCTACGGCAGAGGTTGGAGCGGGAGCAAGAGAAGCAGCGCCGGCAGCAATACCAGCGTGACAACGAGGCTCATCGGCGGTGATACGTCCCAAACGTATCTATAATTTCTTATGTTCCATGCTACTTTTATGATGATACTCACATGTTTTATACACATTATATGTCATTATTATGCATTTTCCGGCACTAACCTATTGACGAGATGCCGAAGAGCCGATTGTTGTTTTACTCGCTGTTTTTGGTTTCAGAAATCCTAGTAAGGAAATATTCTCGGAATTGGACGAAATCAACGCCCAGGGTCCTATTTTTCCACGAAGCTTCCAGAAGTCCGAACAGGAAACGAAGTGGGGCCACGAGGTGGCCACACAACAGGGCGGCGCGGCCCAAGCCCTGGCCGCGCCAGCCTACTGTGTGGGCCCCTCGTGATGCCCAAGCCCGGGCCGCGCCAGCCTACTGGATAGCGGTCTATGTACTTTGTCGTAATGCCCAGCATGCATCTATGCCTAAAAAGTCCACCTTCAGGTTATCATCCGAACCCCCTCCAGTATTAAGTTGTAAACAACAGACAATTGCATTAAGTACGGTGCGTAATGTAATCAACACAAATATCCTTAGACAAAGCATCGATGTTTTATCCCTAGTGGCAACAGCACATCCACAACCTTAGAACTTTACGTCATTGTCCCAGATTTAATGGAGGCATGAACCCACTATCGAGCATAAATACTCCCTCTTGGAGTCACAAGTATCAACTTGGCCGAGCCTCTACTAGCAACGGAGAGCATGCAAGAACATAAATAACATATATGATAGATTGATAATCAACTTGACATAGTATTCAATATTCATCGGATCCCAACAAACACAACATGAAGGATTACAAATAGATGATCTTGATCATGATAGGCAGCTCACAAGATCTAACATGATAGCACAATGAGGAGAAGACAACCATCTAGCTACTGCTATGGACCCATAGTCCAGGGTTGGACTACTCACACATCGATCCGGAGGCGATCATGGCGATGAAGAGACCTCCGGGAGATGATTCCCCTCTCCGGAAGGGTGCCGGAGGCGATCTCCTGAATCCCCGAGATGGGATTGGCGGCGGCGGCGTCTGCGTAAGGTTTTCCGTATCGTGGCTCTCGATGCGGGGGTTTCGCGACGAAGACTTTAAGTAGGCGGAAGGGCAGGTCAGGGGGCCACACGAGGGCCCCACACAACAGGCCGGCGCGGCCAAGGCCCAGGCCGCGCCGCCCTAGTGTGTGGCCGCCTCGTGGCCCCACTTCGTATCCTCTTCGGTCTTCTGGAAGCTTCGTGGAAAATTAGGACCCTGGGCGTTGATTTCGTCCAATGCCGAGAATATTTCCTTTGTAGGATTTCTGAAACCAAAAACAGCAGAAAACAGCAACTGGCTCTTCGGCATCTCGTCAATAGGTTAGTGCCGGAAAATGCATAATAATGACATATAATGTGTATAAAACATGTGAGTATCATCAATAAAGTAGCATGGAACATAAGAAATTATAGATACGTTTGGGACGTATCAAGCATCCCCAAGCTTAGTTCCTACTCGCCCTCGAGTAGGTAAACGATAACAAAGATAATTTCTGAAGTGACATGCTATCATAATCTTGATCATACTATTGTAAAGCATATGAGATGAATGCAGCGATTCGAAGCAATGATGAAGATAATGAGTAAACAAATGAATCATATAGCAAAGACTTTTCATGAATAATACTTTCAAGACAAGCATCAATAAGACTTGCATAAGAGTTACTCATAAAGCAATAAATTCAAAGTAAAGGCATTGAAGCAACACAAAGGAAGATATAAGTTTCAGCGGTTGCTTTCAACTTCAACATATTTATATCATGGATAATTGTCAACACAAAGTAATATAACAAGTGCAATAGGTAAACATGTAAGAATCAATGCACAGTTGACACAAGTGTTTGCTTCTGGGATAGAAAGAATAGGTAAACTGACTCAACAATAAAGTAAAAGAATGGCCCTTCGCGAGAGGAAGCATGGATTACTATTTTTGTGCTAGAGCTTTTCATTTTGAAAACAAGAAACAATTTTGTCAACGGTAGTAATAAAGCATATGTGTTATGTATAAGATATCCTATAAGTTGCAAGCCTCATGCATAGTATACTAATAGTGCTCGCACCTTGTCCTAATTAGCTTGGATTAACACGGATTATCATTGCATAGCATATGTTTCAACCAAGTGTCACAAAGGGGTACCTCTATGCCGCACTGTACAAGGGTCTAAGGAGAAGGTTCGCATTGGATTTCTCGCTTTTGATCATTCTCAACTTAGACACCCATACCGGGACAACATAGACAACAGATAATGGACTCCTCTTTAATGCATAAGCATTCAACAACAATTAATTTTCTCATAAGAGATTGAGGATTAGTTGTACAAACTGAAACTTCCACCATGAATCATGGCTTTAGTTAGCGGCCCAATGTTCTTCTCTAACATTATGCATACTCAAACCATTTGATCATGAAAATCTCCCTTACTTCAGACAAGACGAACATGCATAGCAACTCACATGATATTCAACTAAGGTAAAAGTTGATGGCGTCCCCAGAAACATGGTTACCTCTCAACAAGCAACTTATTAAGAAATAAGACACATAAGTACATATTCTTCACCACAATAGTTTTTAAGGCTATTTGTCCCATGAGCTATATATTGCAAAGGCAAAGAATAGAATTTTAAAGGTAGCACTCAAGTAATGTACTTTGGAATGGCGGAGAAATACCATGTGGTAGGTAGGTATGGTGGACACAAATGGCATAGTATTTGGCTCAAGGATTTGGATGCATGAGAAGAATTCCTCTCAATACAAGGCTAGGCTAGCAAGGTTGTTTGAAGCAAACTCAAGTATAAAAGGTGCAGCAAAGCTCACATATGAACATATTGTATATATTATAAGACTTTAAATTGTCTCCTTGTTGTTCAAACACCTCAACCAGAAAATATCTAGACTCTAGAGATCAATCATGCAAACCAAATTTTAACAAGCTCTATGTAGTTATTCATTAATGATTACAAGGTACATGATGCAAGAGCTTAAACATGATCTATATGAGCACAACAATTGCCAAGTATCACATTATTCAAGACATTAAACCGTTTACCACATGCGGCATTTTCCATTTCCAACCATATAACAATGAATGAAATATTCCAACTTTCGCAATGAACATTAGAAATAAAGCTAAGAACACATGTGTTCATACGAAACAGCGGAGCGTGTCTCTCTCCCAAACAAAGAATGCTAGGATCCGATCTTATTCAAACAAAACGAAAATAAAAACAAAAACAAACGGACGCTCCAAGTAAAGCACATAAGATGTGACGGAATAAAAATATAGTTTCACTAGAGGAACCCGATAAGTTGTCGATGAAGAAGGGATGCCTTGGGCATCCCCAAGCTTAGACGCTTGAGTCTTCTTAAAATATGCAGGGATGAACCACGGGGGCATCCCCAAGCTTTGACTTTTCACTCTTCTTGATCATATTGTATCATCCTCCTCTCTTGACCCTTGAAAACTTCCTCCACACCAAACTTAAAACAAACTCATTAGAGGGTCGAGTGCATAATTCATATATTCAGAGGTGACATAATCATTCTTTAACACTTCGGACATTGCACAAAGCTACTGAAAGTTAATGGAACAAAGAAATCCATCAAACATAGCAAAACGAGGCAATGCGAAACAAAAGACAGAATCTGTCAAAAACAGAACGAGTCCGTAAAGACGAATTTTTAAGAGGCACCAGACTTGCTCAGATGAAAATGCCCAAATTGAATGAAAGTTGCGTACATATCCGAGGATCACACACGTAAATTGGCAGATTTTTCGAGTTACCTACTGAGAGGCATATCGAAATTCGTGACAGCAAGAAATGCGTTTGCACGCGATAATCCAAATCTAGTATTGGCTTTACTATCAAAGAATTTACTTGGCACAACAATGCAATAAAATAAAGATAAGGAGAGGTTGCTACAGTAGTAACAACTTCAAGACTCAAATATAAAACAAAAGTGCAGAAGTAAAATAATGGGTTGTCTCCCATAAGCTCTTTTCTTTAACGCCTTTCAGCTAGGCGCAGAAAGTGTGAATCAAGTATTATCGAGAGATGAAACATCAACAGAGGGGTTTGGAGTTTTCTCAACTATGCATTTTATCTTATCTATGTGAGTTTTAGAGGCTCCCTTTTCATTACTCTTAGGCTTGCTATCCTCGTCAAACAAATTTTCAGGAACAAGCCAACCATAGTTATTTTCTAGAGCGTCATTCATTCCTAGGAGCTTACAAGGTATTGTTGTCTTAATCTCCCCACCATCATTAACATTATTAGTGTACCTTATTCTCTCCATGTCCATTTTTTCAAGGATACTAGCAAAGTTGGTATAAGAGCCAAGCATTCTATATTTAGTAAAGACCTTTCTAGCCTCTCTTGCTACACCACCAAATTCTTTGAGAAGGGTTTCTAAAACAAAATCTTTCTTTTCTCCTTCTTCCATATCACCGAGTGTAAGAAACATATGTTGAATTATAGGATTGAGATTAACAAATTTAGTTTCCAACATGTGTACTAAAGAAGCAACAGCAATTTCATAAGTAGGAGCAAGTTCTACCAAGTGTCTATCTTCAAAATCTTCAGCTGTACTAACATGAGTGAAAAAATCTTCTATATTATCTCTCCCAATGATAGACCCACGTCCTACCGGTATGTCTTTTAGAGTGTACTTAGGAGGAAACATGATGAAATAAGCAAAAAGGTAAATAAAGTAAATGCAAGTAACTAATTTTTTTGTGTTTTTTTTAATATAGAGAACAAGACAGTAAATAAAGTAAAACTAGCAACTAATTTTTTTGTGTTTTGTTTTAGTGCAGCAAACAAAGTAGTAAATAAAATAAAGCAAGACAAAAACAAAGTAAAGAGATTGGAAGTGGAGACTCCCCTTGCAGCGTGTCTTGATCTCCCCGGCAACGGCGCCAGAAAAAATGCTTGATTGCGCGTGAAACACACGTCCGATGGGAACCCCAAGAGAAAGGTGTGATGCGTATAGTAGCAAGTTTTCCCTCAGAAAGAAACCAAGGTTTATCGAACCAGTAGGAGCCAAGAAGCACGTTGAAGGTTGATGGCGGCGGAGTGTAGTGCGGCGCAACACCAGGGATTCCGGCGCCAACGTGGAACCTGCACAACACAATCACAGAACTTTGCCCCAACGTAACAGTGAGGTTGTCAATCTCACCGGCTTGTAAACAAAGGATTAGATGTATAGTGTGGATGATGATTGTTTGCGAAGAACAGTAAAGAACAATTGTAGTAGATTGTATTTCAGATGTAAAGAATAGGACCGGGGTCCACAGATCACTAGTGGTGTCTCTCCCATAAGATAAACAGATGTTGGGTGAACAAATTACAGGTGGGCAATTGACAAATAAAGAAGGCATAACAATGCACATACATATATCATGATGAGTACTATGAGATTCAATCGAGGCATTACGACAAAGTACATAGACCGCTATCCAGCATGCATCTATGCCTAAAAAGTCCACCTTCAGGTTATCATCCGAACCCCTTCGAGTATTAAGTTGTAAACAACAGACAATTGCATTAAGTATGGTGCGTAATGTAATCAACACAAATATCCTTAGACAAAGCATCGATGTTTTATCCCTAGTGGCAACAACACATCCACAACCTTAGAACTTTCTGTCACTGTCCCAGATTTAATGGAGGCATGAACCCACTATCGAGCATAAATACTCCCTCTTGGAGTCACAAGTATCTGTTATCACCAGAATTTGACCGAGTCAGAGGTGGGCCGCGATCAAGATGGACTTGAAGATATATATATAGAAGAAATACGTGAATCGGCCTTACATGCAAAGTTTGGGCTAGTTTGCACTTGTATCTGTAACATATTAGATTACGTGTCGGTTAGATAGAGTTTGACCCGTGCACGGTTAGGTGCACGCCTAAATTAGAAAGTCCCCCGGACTATAAATATGTATCTAGGGTTTATGAAATAAACAACAACCAACGTTCAACACAAACAAATCTCGGCGCATCGCCAACTCCTTCATCTCGAGGGTTTCTCCGGTAAGCACCATGCTGCCTAGATCGCATCTTGCGATCTAGGCAGCACAAGCCTATCTCGTTGTTCATGCGTTGCTCGTGCTGAAGCCTTTTTGATGGCGAGCAACGTAGTTATCTTAGATGTGTTAGGGTTTGCATTGTTCTTCGTATCATATGCTATCGTAGTGCAACCCTTATACATCTAGCCGCCCTTACACCTATCTTAGGTGTAGGGGCGGCACCCCCTTGATCATAGTTTAGTAGATCTGATCCGTTACGGTTGCTCCTTGTTACGCAAGGATTAGTTTAATATCTCGCAATAGTTAGGCCTTACAAAGGGTTGGAGGATCCAGCGGCGTGTAGGGTGTAGTTTGCTAGCCCTAGACAGGACGTTCGGGGATCAACCTCGTGTTGGTTTTTAGGCCCTATCTAGGATCGGCTTACGGTCACCGTGCGCGAGCGCGAGGCCCAATCGTGAGTAGGATGATCCGATTATGCGGTGAAAACCCTAAATCGTCGTAGATCTCATTAGCTTTATCTTGATCAAGCAGGACCACCATATATTCGGACACCTTGTACGAATCATGGGTGGATCGGCTCTTTGAGCCGATTCACGAGATAACCCGAGAGCCGATCGAGGCTCGTATTTAATGTTTACGTGTATGCCATGCAGGAAACTAAGCGAGGCATCATCCAACACCTTCCCGACCAGGTATAGGTCAGGTGGCACGCCCTTGCGATAGCATCGGACGTGTGACCAGGGAGGCTTTGCGGGCCGTCGCTGCGAGGGACCGGGGCCAGCCGCAGCCCTAGTTGTTCCCGGCTCTCTTGTGTTGCCGGGTCGCTGCCCGCCGGTGGGTTTCTGACCGCAACACATTCTGGCACGCCCGGTGGGACAACCTTCGACATCCACCACATCGCCATCTACATCCGAGATGGCGGAAAGCACTCCGGTCAAGTACGAGGATCTGCCTGATGAGCTCAAGAAGAAACATGACGAGACCAAGGCAACCCTCGAAGCCGAACTCATCGGCTCTTTCCACAGAACCCACTCCCATGGCATCAGCATCAACATGGTAGAACTTGGGTACCGCCCTTATAAGGGTAGCGATGAGGGTAGCTGCTCTCATAGCAAGGATGAAGAGGAAGCCGGTCCACGCGACCAGCCCCGACATTGCCACAAGATCCTGGTGATGATCAAGGTGGAGGCCGATTCTAGCGATCAGACCGTATTATCCGCACCACCAGCTCTCCCAATATTTGGCGTTGACCTCACAGGTGACGGAAAGCTGGGGTATGGGTTCACCTCGGCTGATGAGCTAGAGGAAGTCGACATCGGCCCCGGGGATAAGCCGCGACCAACTTTTATCAGCAAGAAGTTGGATCCACAGCTCAGAGTCAAATGATTGCTCTATTGAAAGAATACCCAGATTGCTTTGCATGGGACTACACGGAGATGCCTGGTTTAGACAGGAGCATCATTGAACATCGGCTCCCCTTAAGAAAGGATTTCGGCCGTTCCAGCAACGAGCACGTCGGATGAGGGCCGAAATTCGGAAGAAGTCAAGAAAGAAATCGAGAAAATGTTGGCCGCCGGTTCATCAGGCCATGCGGGTATGCTCGAGTGGATCTCCGAGTATCGTTCCTGTAGAGAAGAAGGACGGCCGATGGCGTGTGGCCATCGATTTCCGAGATCTCAACGAGCCACTCCAAAGGACGAGTATCCGATGCCCGTGGCGGAAACATTGATCAATGCGAGCTGCTGGCCACAAGGTGTTAAGCTTCATGGATGGCAACGCCGGCTATAACCAAATCTTCATGGCTCCGGAAGATATACACAAGACCGCATTCAGAGTACCGAGGGCGATAGGCTTGTTTGAATATGTAGTCATGACCTTCGGGTTGAAGAATGCTGGTGCAACGTACCAACGAGCTATGAATTATATATTTCATGATCTGATCGGTAAGCTGGTGGAAATCTATATCGATGACGTAGTGGTCAAATCTGTCTCCATGGAGGGACACTTGGATGATTTACGGCGCGTCCTAGACCGAACTCGGAAGTTCGGACTGAGAATGAACCCGAAGAAGTGTGCCTTCGGTGTGACGGCTGGTCAGTTCCTAGGTTTTCTTGTTCATGAACGAGGAATTGAGATCGGCCTGAAAAGTCAAGAGGCGGTGCGCACCATGCAACCGCCCACTACGAAGAAGGAGCTCCAACGTCTCATCGGCAAGTTCAATTTTGTCCGACGATTCATCTCTAATCTGTCAGGACGAATCGAGCCATTCATGGCACTGGTGAAGACTAAGTCTGATGACGAATTTCACTGGGGGCGTAACGAGCAGCAGGCGTTTGATGAAATTAAAAGGTATCTGACGACGCCGCCTGTGCTAGTTCCGCCCCAGCAAGACAGGCCGTTCTACATCTACTTGTCAGTAGCTGACACGTCCATCGCCTTGGTGGTGGTGCAACTCTACGAGGGCGTTGAAAAGGTCGTTTTACCTCAGCAGAAGGATGTTGGACGCGGAAACAAGGTATCCTGAGGTCGAGAAACTGTGCCTCTGCCTGTTCTTTACCTGCACCAAGCTGCATCACATCCTTTTGACGGCAGAGATCTTCGTCATATGCAAGTCAGACGTTGTCAAGCACATGCTGTCGGCCCCTGTGTTGAAAGGCCGACTGGGTAAATGGATGTTTGCGTTATCGGAGTTCGATCTCCGGTACCAGCCTGCGAAAGCAGTCAAAGGGCAAGCGTTGGCCGATCTCATAGCTGAGCGAATCAGTACCAATATAGCAGCACTATCCATACGTGCATGGGCTATGTTCTTCGATGGATCGGCTTGCGACGATGGTTGTGGCATCGGCATTCTGCTCGTGTCGCCTCGGGGCGGAGTACTCCTTCTCCATCGGATTATCTACCCCTTGCACCAACAACGTGGCAGAATATGAGGCAGTACGTAAGGGGATGGAGTTGCTATTGGAAGCCGGAGCAGAGGCGGTAGAGAGCTTTTTGGAGACTCCAAGTTGGTGATTAACCAGCTCACGGATGAATACAAGTGCGAGAGTGAATCGCTTTTCCCATATTGGATGGAATGCCGTGAGTTGATGACACAATTTCGGTACATCAACTTTACTTGGGTCCCAAGAACCCAAAATACCGAGGCCAACAATCTCGCACAAATGGTGTCAGGCTACTTAGATATACCTGAAGGGTCGGAAGTCCAGGTGCAATTCCTGGAAAAGGATGATTGGAGAGCCGAAATCTTCAATTACTTAAAAGATTCGGCTCAGGGGGCACCTAAACGGATAAGATACAAAGCCATGAAGTATGTCCTCATAGGAGACGATATGTTCTACGGGACGTTGGAAGGGTTACTACTCAAGTGCACGGGACCAAGCGAGTCTAATCGGCTCTTACATGAGGTGCACGAAGGCGCACCGTGGAACTCATCGGTCGGCTCACAAGATGAAGTGGCTAGTCGGGCGCTCAGGGTTTTATTGGCCCACCATGCTTGAAGACTTCTTCAATTACTATAAGGGGTGCCAAGCATGCCAGATGTTTGGGAAGATTCAGATGGTACCAGCCTCAGCGATGAACCCTATCATCAAGCCTTGGCCGTTCAGAGGGTGGGGCATGGACATGATCGGCAAAATCCATCCGGCGTCGAGTAAAAAACATGAATGGATTTTGGCCATCACAGATTACTTCACCAAGTGGGTGGAAGCCGTCCCTATGAAGAGGGTGAAATCAGAAGATGTGATCAAATTTGTGAAAGAACATGTGATTCATAGGTTCGGGATTCCCCAAACTATCACGACCGATGGAGGTTCGGTCTTTGTTTCTAAAGAATTCAGGAAATTCTGCGATGACATGGGGATTAAACTGATCCGATCATCTCCGTACTATGCTCCAGGCTAATGGGCAAGCTGAAGCGTCCAATCAGAGCTTAATCAAGCTAATCAAGAGAAAGATTGACGAGAACCCTAGGGATTGGCATGAGAAGTTATCAGAAGCATTATGGGCCTACCGCATGTCGTGCCATGGAGCTATAAAGACCTCGCCGTACCAGCTTGTCTATGGACAGGAAGCCGTATTACCTTGGGAAATTACGGCTGGATCAAGACGTGTCACGTTTCGGAATGATCCGACGGCGGAGGAATATGCAGCTTTGATGAGTGACACTACCGAGGACGCATGTAGAACTTAGGCTTTGGTCGTTGGAGAAGATTAAGGAGAACAAAGCCGGGGTAGCTCGTGCCTACAATAAGAAGGTTAGACCAAAGGAGTTTCAAGTTGGTGATCTAGTATGGGAAGCCGTGTTGCCGTTAGGAACCGAGAGACAAGGCATATGGCAAGTGGTCTCCTAATTGGCACGGTCCGTACAAAGTCGTCCGAGGCCTTGAAGGGTAATGCATACATGTTGGAAGAGTTGGACGGACAGAAGTTCCCAGTAGCCGTCAATGGTCAACACCTCAAGAAGTATTTCCCAAGCATGTGGGATGATGGGCAGTAAGGTATGGAGGCCGATTTTAAATCGGCCGGTAAAAAAAAATCACAGCCGATGCGCAGACATCGACTTGAGAAAACATACGGAGATAACGGTATGAAAATACAGCCGATGCACAAGCATCGACTTCAGAGTAGCAAAGCCGATACGCTGATATCGACTCTAGAGGAATAAGCTCAAAATGTGAGATTGATGAGGATTTCAAGCTGATGGTTTGGACGTGGATTAGGCCTAGTAAGACCTGTTGGACCGCGCGGTTAGGCCACAGCTTGGCTTCAGATCGCAATACGAGCCGATGTCTGGCTATCGGCTCTTTGTACGGCGACTCCGTTCGACGATCGGCAAAGTCAACAAGGAGGTGAAATTAATTGAGGAATACTTTCTTCATTAATAGAGGGATTTCCTACGAAGAAAGAGCCGATTGCTCAGGGAAGAAGGGGGCAAAGGCCAACTACTACTACTGATCCCTAATCTAGGGGCCATTGCTGCCCTCGTCGTCGCTGCCTCCGGCGCAGCTGCTGATAAGCTCCTCATCGGAGTTTCCGTAGCCTTCTACGGGAGCCTCATCTTCATCATCGTCGTCATCGCTGTCGTCGTCCCACCAGGTGCGGAGGCGCTTTGCTGGTGGGTAAACCTTCAAGGGAGTCATCGTCGTCTTCCTCCGCTTCTTCCTCGGAGGAGGTGAGATCGTCCCAGGAGGAGCAGTCGTCCTCGCTCTCCGCCTCCTCTTCCCCTTCGACGAGGAATTGAAGGTCGCCCTTTCCGTCGGTCAGGGATTTGTCATCCTCAGACCAGATGGAGGAATCATGTTCCTCTTTGTCCCACTTTGTCGGGGCGAGAATGTCGTACGCCGCCAACGAGTCCCACTCCGGCATCGGCTCGCGAGAGGAGGAAGGGGATGAAGACATGGCTATGGGAGATTGGGGGTTTTGGGGTGACCGGTGGTCAGAAAAGAGCAAAGGAATACTGCGACGGTTCTGCTCTTCCATGACATGACCCGACGAAGAAGAAACAGAGTGATTTTGGAATTATCAATTCCAAAACCAGGGGGGCATGTGTTATCACCAGAATTTGACCGAGTCAGAGGTGGGCCGCGATCAAGATGGACTTGAAGATATATATATAGAAGAAATACGTGAATCGGCCTTACATGCAAAGTTTGGGCTAGTTTGCCCTTGTATCTGTAACATATTAGATTACGTGTCGGTTAGATAGAGTTTGACCCGTGCACGGTTAGGTGCACGCCTAAATTAGAAAGTCCCCGGACTATAAATATGTATCTAGGGTTTATGAAATAAACAACAACCAACGTTCAACACAAACAAATCTCGGCGCATCGCCAACTCCTTCATCTCGAGGGTTTCTCCGGTAAGCACCATGCTGCCTAGATCGCATCTTGCGATCTAGGCAGCACAAGCCTATCTCGTTGTTCATGCGTTGCTCGTGCTTGAAGCCTTTTTGATGGCGAGCAACGTAGTTATCTTAGATGTGTTAGGGTTTGCATTGTTCTTCGTA
>NC_061510.1:124641903-124709832 GCF_022539505.1 Lolium rigidum
TAAAGGTTAAACGCGTGGAGGATCTCTGAAGCGGCCTGACACGAAGAAGTTGGGCTAAATTGCCCATGTATCTGTATTATAATGGATTTCATCTTAATTTAGAAGTTAGAGTTTTACCCGTGCACGGTTAGGTGCACGCCTGAATTAGAAAGTCCCTCGGACTATAAATATGTATCTAGGGTTTATGGAATAAACAACAACCAACGTTCAACACAATCAATCTCGGCGCATCGCCAACTCCTTCGTCTCGAGGGTTTCTCCGGTAAGCACCATGCTGCCTAGATCGCATCTTGCGATCTAGGCAGCACAAGCCTACCCACGTTGTTCATGCGTTGCTCGTGCTGAAGCCTTTTTGATGGCGAGCAACGTAGTTATCTTAGATGTGTTAGGGTTAGCATTGTTCTTCGTATCATATGCTGTCGTAGTGCAACCCTTATACATCTAGCCGCCCTTACACCCATCTTAGGTGTAGGGGCGGCACCCCGCTTGATCTTTGTTTAGTAGATCCGATCCGTTACGGTTGCTCCTTGTTCCTCAAGGATTAGTTTAATATCCGCAATAGTTAGGCCTTACAAAGGGTTGGAGGATCCAGCGGCGTGTAGGGTGTAGTTTGCTAGCCCTAGACAGATGTTCCGGGGATCAACCTCGTGTTGGTTTTTAGGCCCCGTCTAGGATCGGCTTACGATCACCGTACGCGAGCGCGAGGCCCAATCGTGAGTAGGATGATCCGATTATGCGGTGAAAACCCTAAATCGTTGTAGATCGCATCAGCTTTATCTTGATCAAGCAGGACCACCATATATTCGGACACCTCGTACGAATCATGGGTGGATCGGCTCTTTGAGCCGATTCACAGGATAACCTGAGAGCCGATCGAGGCTCGTATTTAACGTTTACGTGTATGCCCTGCAGGAAACTAAGCGAGGCATCATCCAACACCTTCCTGACCAGGTATAGGTCAGGTGGCACGCCCTTGCGACAACATCGGACGTGTGACCGTAAGGCTTTGCGGGCCGTCGCTCCGAGGGACCGGGGCCAGCCGCAGCCCTAGTTGTTCCCGGCTCTACCGTGTTGCCGGCCGCTGCTCGCCGGTGGGTTTCTGACCGCAACACATTCTGGCACGCCCGGTGGGACAATCTTCGACATCCACCGCATCGCCATCTACATCCGAGATGACGGAAAGCACTCCGGTCAAGTACGAGGATCTGCCTGACGAGCTCAAGAAGAAGCATGACGAAATCAAGGCAGTCCTCGAAGCCGACCTCATCGGCTCTTTCCACAGAACCCGCTCCCACGGCGTCAGGTGGAAGGGGTTCTCACCTGAAGGCGCGCTCGATGGAGTGGACCTGTCCACCCCGTCCGAAGAACGCACCAGGTCGCTGCGTCAGGAGATCAACTTCATGGTGGCTCATTCGCTGCACCGCCACTCTGAGAGCCTGGTGAACACTTTGGAGCGTGTCGCTCTGCGCGTGATCCAGGAAATCATGAGCCACCAGTATTCTCCGTCGGGACCGGCTCTGGGGACTTACAAAGGGGAGATGCCACTCCACTCCCGTCCTCCGCTGCCGTTCGCGTTGGCAGCACCAGAAGTGCCGAACTCATCGGCATACGTCGTCTACAAGATTGGTGGTGACCCTAGTGACTACCAATTCCTACCTGAGGCGCCCAAGGAGATCCCGCACGGATACACGTGCGCATACGTACCTGCACCGCAGCACTCGGGCACTCTCGAACCGAGGCTGCAACTGCCAGGGCCTCCGGAACAGCCAGGAGGAACGTCGGGAGCAGATCTTGAGAAGCAAACGTGGTTAACTAAGTACGCCACTCCGACAAACCTCCGCAGCCCAGCTCCCGCAGTTGGCTCGGAACTGGAAAAGCAAGCATGGCTGGCTAAGTATGCCACCCCGGCGAATCTTCGGGGTTCGACACCTTCACCATCACCGCGGATCAGATTTGTACAATTCTGAAAGATCAGTTCGGCATGATGCCGAAAAGGAAGACGTTCGGCTATACCAAGCCGTACCCCAACGAGTACGAATTGATCCCGCTACCACCCAAATATCGGCTCCCGGACTTCACAAAGTTTAGTGGATCGGATGGTTCCAGCTCCATCGAGCATGTGAGCCGATATTTGGCACAGCTGGGCACAATCTCAGCATCAGACGAGCTGCGTGTGAGGTTCTTCGCACAGTCCCTCACAGGATCGGCTTTCGGGTGGTACACATCGCTGCCACCGAACTCAATCCGGACTTGGAAGCAGTTGGAAGAGCAGTTCCACGAACAGTATCACTCAGAGGCTTCCGAGGCTGGCATTGCCAATCTAGCACAAGTACGACAGAAGCGCGGGGAAACAGTGTCAGAATACATCCAGCGCTTCAGGACCATTAGGAACCGATGCTATTCGGTTCACGTAAGTGAAAAAGAAGCAGTCGAGTTGGCGGTGGTGGGTCTCTCATCATCGATCAAGGACGTGGCCTCCCAAGCATACTACCCTTCATTGGCGCACATGGTGCAGAAGCTGTCAGCATATGAACAGCGCCACCCAGATGTTTACCAGGACAAATTCAAGCGTGCGGTGGCCCTGGTTGAGGCAGACGAGGATGAAGGTGCTGCGGGAGATCGAGAGGTAGCAGTGGCTGAGTGGACTCGGGCGGCAGGCCCCGTGTCCTGCAAATGGGTTAAGCCACAAGGCCCTCCAAAAGGATTCGACTTCGACGTGACCAAAACTGAGCAGATTTTCGATCTCTTACTCACGGAGAAGCATATAAAGGTACCCGAAGGCCACAAGATCCCCACGGTACAAGAGCTGAACGGAAAGCCATACTGCAAGTGGCATAACACGTTCACCCACACCACTAACGACTGCAGGGTGTGGCGTCAGCAGATCCAAATGGCGATAGAGAAAGGGCGGTTAATTTTCAACCAGTACGCCATGAAGGTCGACACACACCCCTTCCCCGCCGTTAATATGGTGGAGTGTACTTACCATGGAGGGTGCCAGCCAGATTTCTCGTGCAATATCAACATGGTAGGACCTGGGCACCACTCTGGTAAGGACGGAGATGAGGGCAGCTGCTCTCATAGCAAAGACACAGAGGAAGCCGCTCCACGCGATCGGCTCCGCCACGACGGCAAGCGCTACGTCACAGAGGGAGAGGTGAAGAACATAAGATATCAGCGACCTCTCTCTGATCACCTCCTCAACAAGTATGTGGGTCAGTATGACCAACGCCGGCGATACAACGACGATGATGAACAAGATCGTCTGGCGAGGGACGACAGGAGACGTCGTCGGCATGATCACGACGAGGAGCGATACGAGTGCCACGCCAAGGAAAAGTCGAGGGAGCAAGACGATGTGGATAGGCACTGGGATTGCCCCTTCTTCAGGCACTGCTGGGATTCAGGAATGAGCCGATTGCCTACAATCGGCAACTGCCCAGAATGCAAACAAAAGAAGAAGGATGCAGCTAACGTGTCCGTGTTCAAACGTCTAGGGCCTCTCCCGCCTCGGAACAAGCATGCTGAGTCCGCTCGGGTGGAAGATCTCGAAGAGCTAGAGGACGATGATGAAGACAAGTATCATCGGCCAAAGTGGTGCCCTGATGGGCTCAGCCGTTCCCAGAAGCGAAGGGTTCAGCGTCTACGTGGGTTGGAAGAAGCTGAAAGGTTATACCTGCACACGTTGAGGAAGGCACGGCCCGATCTGGCCGCCAAAATTCAGCGAACCCTGGACGAAGAAGGTCGGCCACAAAGAAAAGAGTGGCGCCCCAAGCAAAGGAAAGCCGATGATGAGACATCGGCTGGCACAAACATGGTGCTCGTCCTTCCAACGGAGTCTGGTGCTCCAGGATTATACGAGGCACCCAATTTCGACGACTGCGAGCGCGTCAACGTGACACAGGATGGGACTAGGTGGGTCTCATCCACGGGCCCGACCATGTAGCGAACGCAGCGTCTATGGACAAACGTGGCGATGCCGATCCAAGAGATCGGCCCCAAGGATTTATGGAGGAACGTTGCAAAACCTTCATCGAGCAAGCAACGTGGAGGCCGATTCCAGCAATCGGCCAAAATTATCCTCACCATCCATTCTACCTGGGTTCAACATTTGATCCAGCAGGGAATACCTAAGAGCCGATACCATCAAGTCCCTTGAAAGAATCGGCTCGGGGGGGCACCTAGGTGATAAAACACAAGGATATGAAGTAGGAGTATCTTTCAAACGCCCAGCAGCCCAAGATATTCTTTGATGATGCGTATTGAGGTATGGGGCCCGATACATAAATCGGCCGTAAAAAAGATATTCTTTGAAGTAGGAGTATCTTTCAAACGCCCAGCAGCCCAAGATATTCTTTGATGATGCGTATTGAGGTATGGGGGCCGATACATAAATCGGCCGTAAAAAATTCAAAAATTTTTAAGCACAGCCGATGCACAGACATCGACTTAAGGATAGAAAGCCGATGCATGGCCATCGACTCAAGGGATATAACTGATATAAGCAGAGGGTCAATGGAACAGGAAGTGGATCCTCTCTTCAAGGACCTCCGAATTCTTTTTGCGAGTATTCGAGTCCGCAGTATCAGCTGGGGCAGTTTGAGGGATCATGACCATGACCAATGCCAAGAGCAGCATGGACGTGCAGATCAGGTTAAGGATGGGTTGCATCAAATCCGCCAAAGGAAAGGAGCCGATCTGACCAAGCAAGGCGCAAGAAGTGGACCGAAGAAGCTCGGGGGCAGCTCACCCCGAAGGTTCTCTCGCTTCCGGGGAGCCGATTTTGTTGAAATCAGCTGGCTCTGCATTATGACGTGAGGCCAATGGCGGCACATTTGGCTGATTCACTACCTTTCTCGCCTTGACTGAGGCTCGGGGGGCAGCTTGTCCTGAAGGACCTTTTGCTATAGGGAGCCGATTTTGTTGAAATCGGCTGGTGCTGCATCATGACTTGGAAACCGATGGTGACACATTTGGTTAGCCCACTGCTGTTCTCGCCTTGATGGAGGCTCGGGGGGGCAACTGACTGCGTAGATATTCTGTTCTTAAGAAGCCGATTGGGATTTCATCGGATGGCCCTCCATCATAACCTTTTTAAAGAGGATTGGGCAGGTTTGAAGAGTATCACTGAATATCTGAATATCCAGAGGTATCGGCTTCAGCATCAAGTCGTTTCAGCAGCGGTTCTGGGGCTCTCGTAAAGGCGTTGATCTACCTCGTTGTCCGCCAGAGCTCAAAGTCATCGGTCGGAAAAGGCGAAAGATAGATCGTGAAGGAGTGATATGTTAACATCAGCTTTTGAGGATTGATCAAGTTCACGATTACTCCGACGTCAAATGGATGAAGAATGGATCATGAGAGACCGATGCGTTGTCATCGGCTCATTGAGCATTGGCTAAGTAACGATCGGCGGGATCAGTATGAAAGGAAATCGGCTAAATTGGCATAAAGGAAATCGGCAAAATCAAATTGGGGAATTTCTTCATTGATAAACGAGATTTCTTACATAGAAGAGCTGATTGCTCTCAAAAGGGAGTACCAAGGGGATACATTGCCCCGTCTACTACTACTGATCCTATGCTAAGGGTCCTATCTACGGGTCGTCGCTGCCCTCGTCGTCACCCTCGTTGCCGCTGTCGGCGCTGCTCCCGGCGGGCTCGTCGTCGCTGCTGTAGCGGCCGCCGGCAGGACCTTCGTTGTCCTCATCCTCCTCGTCGTCGTCGTCATCGTCGCTGTCGTAGTCACTGAGATTCCCCGGCCAGGGGCAGTGGCGCTTGGCCGGCGGCTCGTCGGAGGGGCTGTCGTCGTCGTCCTCCTCCTCCTCCTCCTCCTTCACCTCCTCGGAGGTGGTGAAGTCATCCCAGGAGAAGCGATCGTCATCGCTCTCCTCCTCTGATTCCCCGTCGGCAAGGAAGCGGAGGTCGCTCTCCCCGTCCGTCGATGACTTGTCGTCCTCGGACCAGATGGAGAAGTCATGGCCGGGCTCCTCCCCGGCCTCTATGGCGCGGCGGGTGTTGGCCGCATGGACCTCTTGTGGGTCCCGTTCTGGCGTTGGCTCGTAGGAGGAAGAGGACTCGAGGGAAAGTCCCGATGAGGCGGAGGAAGAAGAAGACATGGTGCGCAGAAGGGCTTTTGGAGTGCTGATGCGGAGAGGATGAGGAGGAGAACTGTTCGGTGCGGTTAAATAAAAGAAGTGGGGGTTTAATGTTCGAACAGTTTTCGAGGAGGTGGTGCCAAAAAACTGTCAAATCGTGCAGAGAAGTTGGGAAGGCAAGTTGTCATGATGAAAAATACTCGCGACGGTTACCGCTCTGCCACGACATGACCCCTCGGAGGAAAAACAGAGTGGTTTTGAAATTATCATTACCAAAACCAGGGGGCATGTGTTATCACCAGATTTTGGCTAATCAGGAGATGGGCCGTAGGTGAGATGGGCTTAAAGGTTAAACGCGTGGAGGATCTCTGAAGCGGCCTGACACGAAGAAGTTGGGCTAAATTGCCCATGTATCTGTATTATAATGGATTGCATCTTAATTTAGAAGTTAGAGTTTTACCCGTGCACGGTTAGGTGCACGCCTGAATTAGAAAGTCCCCTGGACTATAAATATGTATCTAGGGTTTATGGAATAAACAACAACCAACGTTCAACACAATCAATCTCGGCGCATCGCCAACTCCTTCGTCTCGAGGGTTTCTCCGGTAAGCACCATGCTTCCTAGATCGCATCTTGCGATCTAGGCAGCACAAGCCTACCCACGTTGTTCATGCGTTGCTCGTGCTGAAGCCTTTTTGATGGCGAGCAACGTAGTTATCTAAGATGTGTTAGGGTTAGCATTGTTCTTCGTATCATATGCTGTCGTAGTGCAACCCTTATACATCTAGCCGCCCTTACACCCATCTTAGGTGTAGGGGAGGCACCCCGCTTGATCTTTGTTTAGTAGATCCGATCCGTTACGGTTGCTCCTTGTTCCTCAAGGATTAGTTTAATATCCGCAATAGTCAGGCCTTACAAAGGGTTGGAGGATCCAGCGGCGTGTAGGGTGTAGTTTGCTAGCCCTAGACAGGATGTTCCGGGGATCAACCTCGTGTTGGTTTTTAGGCCCTGTCTAGGATCGGCTTACGATCACCGTACGCGAGCGCGAGGCCCAATCGTGAGTAGGATGATCCGATTATGCGGTGAAAACCCTAAATCGTCGTAGATCGCATCAGCTTTATCTTGATCAAGCAGGACCACCATATATTCGGACACCTCGTACGAATCATGGGTGGATCGGCTCTTTGAGCCGATTCACGGGATAACCCGAGAGCCGATCGAGGCTCGTATTTAACGTTTACGTGTATGCCCTGCAGGAAACTAAGCGAGACATCATCCAACACCTTCCCGACCAGGTATAGGTCAGGTGGCACGCCCTTGCGACAGCATCGGACGTGTGACCAGAAGGCTTTGCGGGCCGTCGCTCTGAGGGACTGGGGCCAGCCGCAGCCCTAGTTGTTCCCGGCTCTACTGTGTTGCCAGTCGCTGCTCGCCGGTGGGTTTCTGACCGCAACAAGAGCTTAAACATGAGCACAACAATTGCCAAGTATCAAATTATTCAAGACATTTTAGAATTACTACATGTAGCATTTCCCGATTCCAACCATATAACAATTTAACGAAGAAGATTCAACCTTCGCCATGAATACTATGAGTAAAGCCTAAGGACATATTTGTCCATATGAAACAGCGGAGCGTGTCTCTCTCCCACACAATGAATGCTAGGATACATTTTATTCAAACAAAAACAAAAACAAAAACAAACCGACGCTCCAAGCAAAGCACATAAGATGTGATGGAATAAAAATATAGTTTCAGGGGAGGAACCTGATAATGTTGTCGATGAAGAAGGGGATGCCTTGGGCATCCCCAAGCTTAGACGCTTGAGTCTTCTTAAAATATGCAGGGGTGAACCACCGGGGCATCCCCAAGCTTAGAGCTTTCACTCTCCTTGATCATATTGCATCATTTCCCTCTCTTGATCCTTGAAAACTTCCTCCACACCAAACTCGAAACAACTCATTAGAGGGTTAGTGCACAATAAAAATTAACATGTTCAGAGGTGACATAATCATTCTTAACACTTCTGGACATTGCATAAAGCTACTGGACATTAATGGATCAAAGAAATTCATCCAATATAGCAAAAGAGGCAATGCGAAATAAAAGGCAGAATCTGTCAAAACAGAACAGTCCGTAAAGATGGATTTTATCGAGGCACCAGACTTGCTCAAATGAAAATGCCCAAATTGAATGAAAGTTGCGTACATATCTGAGGATCACGCACGTAAATTGGCATATTTTTCTGAGCTACCTACAGAGAGGCAGGTCGAAATTCGTGACAGCAAAGAAATCTGTAACTGCGCAGTAATCCAAATCTAGTATTCACTTTACTATCAAAGACTTTACTTGGCACAACAAAGCACAAAACTAAGATAAGGAGAGGTTTCTACAGTAGTAAAAAACTTCCAAGAATCAAATATAAAAGAAAAATACTGTAGTAAAAACATGGGTTATCTCCCATAAGCGCTTTTCTTTAACGCCTTTCAGCTAGGCGCAGAAAGTGTATATCAAGTATTATCGAGAGATGAAGTATCAACATCATAACTTGTTCTAATAATAGAATCAAAAGGTAACTTCATTCTCTTTCTAGGGAAGTGTTCCATACCTTTCTTGAGAGGAAATTGATATTTAATATTCCCTTCCTTCATATCAGTGGTAGCACCAACAGTTCGAAGAAAAGGTCTTCCCAATATAATGGGACAAGATGCATTGCATTCAATATCCAAGACAACAAAATCAACGGGGACAAGGTTATTGTTAACGGTAATGCGAACATTATCAACTCTCCCCAAAGGTTTCTTTATAGCATTATCAACAAGATTAACATCCAAATAACAATTCTTCAATGGTGGCAAACCAAGCATATTATAGATTTTCTTGGGCATAACGGAAATACTTGCACCAAGATCACATAAAGCATTACAATCAAAGTCATTGACCTTCATCTTAATGATGGGCTCCCAACCATCCTCTAGCATTCTAGGAATAGAAGTTTCAAGTTTTAGTTTCTCTTCTCTAGCTTTTATGAGAGCATTTGTAATATGTTTTGTGAAAGCCAAATTTATAGCACTAGCATTGGGACTCTTAGCAAGTTTTTGTAAGAATTTTATAACTTCAGAGATGTGGCAATCATCAAAATCCAAACCATTACAATCTAAAGCAATGGGATCATCATCCCCAATGTTGGAAAAAATTTCAGCAGTTTTATCACAGGCAGTTTCAGCGGTTTTAGCAGTTTCAGGCAATTTTGCAGGCTTTGCATTAGAAGTGGAAACATTGCCAACACCAATTGTTTTACCATTGATAGTAGGAGGTGCAGCAACATGTGAATCATTAACATTACTAGTGGTGGTAATAGTCCAAACTTTAGCTATATTATTCTCTTTAGCTAGTTTTTCATTTTCTTCTCTTTCCCACCTAGCATGCAGTTCGGCCATCAATCTTATATTCTCATTAATTCTAACTTGGATGGCATTTGCTGTAGTAACAATTTTATTTTCAATATCCCTATTAGGCATAACTTTCGATTTCAAAAGATCAACATCAGAGGCAAGACTATCAACCTTACAAGCGAGAATATCAATTTTATTGAGCTTTTCCTCAACAGATTTGTTAAAAGCAGTTTGTGTATTAATAAATTCTTTAAGCATAGCTTCAAGTCCAGGGGGTGTGTTCCTATTATTGTTGTAAGAATTCCCATAAGAATTAGCATAACCGTTACCAGTATTATAAGGATATGACCTATAGTTATTACTAGAATTGTTCCGATAAGCATTGTTGTTGAAATTATTATTTTTAATGAAGTTTACATCAACATGTTCTTCTTGGGCAACCAATGAAGCTAACGGAACATTATTAGGATCAACTTAGTCCTATCATTCACAAGCATAGACATAATAGCATCAATCTTATCACTCAGGGAAGAGGATTCTTCGACAGAATTTACCTTCTTACCTTGTGGAGCTCTTTCCGTGTGCCATTCAGAGTAATTAATCATCATATTATCAAGGAGCTTTGTTGCTTCACCAAGAGTGATGGACATAAAGGTACCTCCAGCAGCAGAATCCAATAGGTTCCGCGAAGAAAAGTTCAGTCCTGCATAAAAGGTTTGGATGATCATCCAAGTAGTCAGTCCATGGGTTGGGCAATTTTTAACCAAAGATTTCATTCTTTCCCAAGCTTGTGCAACATGTTCATTATCTAATTGTTTGAAATTCATTATGCTACTTCTCAAAGATATAATTTTAGCAGGGGGATAATATCTACCAATAAAAGCATCCTTGCATTTAGTCCATGAATCAATACTATTCTTAGGCAGAGATAGCAACCAATCTTTAGCTCTTCCTCTTAATGAGAAAGGAAACAATTTTAATTTAATAATGTCACCATCTACATCTTTATACTTTTGCATTTCACACAATTCAACAAAATTATTGAGATGGGCAGCAGCATCATCAGAACTAACACCAGAAAATTGCTCTCTCATGACAAGATTAAGTAAAGCAGGTTTAATTTCAAAGAATTCTGCTGTAGTAGCAGGTGGAGCAATAGGTGTGCATAAGAAATTATTATTATTTGTGGTTGTGAAGTCACACAACTTAGTATTTTCAGGGGTAGCCATTTTAGCAGTAGTAAATAAAGCAAACTAGATAAAATAAATGCAAGTAACTAATTTTTTTTGTATTTTTGATATGGAGAACAAGACAGTAAATAAAGTAAAGCTAGCAACTAATTTTTTTGTGTTTTGATATAATGCAGCAAACAAAGTAGTAAATAAAATAAAGCAAGACAAAAACAAAGTAAAGAGATTGGATTGTGGAGACTCCCCTTGCAGCGTGTCTTGATCTCCCCGGCAATGGCGCCAGAAAATATGCTGGTGCGTAGTTGACGTGGGAGTTAGAAATCTTTGTGGTGTAACTTTTCTTCAGTTCCCCGGCAACGGCGCCAGAAAAAGAGCTTGATGGCGTGTAACTCACACGTTCGTTGGGAACCCCAAGAGGAAGGTATGATGCGCACAGACAGCAAGTTTTCCCTCAGAAAGAAACCAAGGTTTATCGAACCAGGAGGAGCCAAGAAGCACGTTGAAGGTTGATGGCGGCGGGATGTAGTGCGGCGCAACACCAGAGATTCCGGTGCCAACGTGGAACCTGCACAACACAACGAAAGTACTTTGCCCCAACGAAACAGTGAGGTTGTCAATCTCACCGGCTTGCTGTAACAAAGGATTAGATGTATAGTGTGGATGATGATTGTTTGCAGAAAACAGTAGAACAAGTATTGCGGTAGATTGTATTCGATGTAAAAGAATGGACCGGGGTCCACAGTTCACTAGAGGTGTCTCTCCCATAAGATAAGATAGCATGTTGGGTGAACAAATTACAGTCGGGCAATTGACAAATAGAGAGGGCATAACAATGCACATACATGATATGATGAATATTGTGAGATTTAATTGGGCATTACGACAAAGTACATAGACCGCTATCCAGCATGCATCTATGCCTAAAAAGTCCACCTTCAGAGTTATCATCCGAACCCCTTCCAGTATTAAGTTGCAAAACAACGGACAATTGTATTAAGTATGGTGCGTAATGTAATCAATAACTACATCCTCGGACATAGCATCAATGTTTTATCCCTAGTGGCAACAAGCACATCCACAACCTTAGAACTTTCGTCACTGTCCCAGATTTAATGGAGGCATGAACCCAGTATCGAGCATAAATACTCCCTCTTGGAGTTAAGAGCAAAAACTTGGCCAGAGCCTCTACTAATAACGGAGAGCATGCAAGATCATAAACAACACATAGGTAATAGATTGATAATCAACATAACATAGTATTCTCTATCCATCGGATCCCGACAAACACAACATATAGAATTACAGTATAGATGATCTTGATCATGTTAGGCAGCTCACAAGATCCGACAATGAAGCACATGAGGAGAAGACAACCATCTAGCTACTGCTATGGACCCATAGTCCAGGGGTGAACTACTCACTCATCACTCCGGAGGCGACCATGGCGGTGAAGAGTCCTCCTGGAGATGATTCCCCTCTCCGGCAGGGTGCCGGAGGCGATCTCCAGAATCCCCCGAGATGGGATTGGCGGCGGCGGCGTCTCAGTAAGGTTTTCCGTATCGTGGCTCTCGGTACTGGGGGTTTCGCGACGAAGACTTTATGTAGGCGGAAGGGCAGGTCAGGGGGCCACACGAGGGCCCCACACAACAGGCCGGCGCGGCCCAGGCCCAGGTCGCGCCGCCCTAGTGTGTGGCCGCCTCGTGGCCCCACTTCGTCTCTCCTTCGGACTTCTGGAAGCTTCGTGGAAAAATAGGCCCCTGGGCGTTGATTTCGTCCAATTCCGAGAATATTTCTTTACTAGGATTTCTGAAACCAAAAACAACAGAAAACATCAACTGGCTCTTCGGCATCTCGTTAATAGGTTAGTGCCGGAAAATGCATAAATACGACATATAATGTGTATAAAACATGTAGATATCATCAATAATTTGGCATGGAACATAAGAAATTATCGATACGTCGGAGACGTATCAGCCGCCGCCACCCACCATGGACGTAGACAAGGTGTTCGATCTTGAGTCCACAACATCCTACATGGACATGCTCAACAATTCCGCGGTGAATTTGGACACCGGTATCGATGCATTCGATGGGGAGTGCAACGTCGAAGAGATTGATGACGAGGAGGAGGACGAGGGTGACGAGGAGGAGGTGGTTGAGGTTGATCCGGCTGCCGCCGGTTCTTCATCGACGCCGAAGCCACGCACGGCGAACTACAGCGAGATCGAAGACGCCATCTTGGTCCGTGCTTGGAGCAAGGTGGGGATGGATGTGTGCACCGGAGTGGACCAAGGCGGCAAGCGCTATTGGCAGCGCATTGAGGATCTGTACCACCAGCTGAGGCCTCGCACGAAGAGCATGGCGGACAGGTCCTACCGCTCCCTTGAACGCCGATGGAACATCATCAAACCGGCTTGTTCTCGTTGGAGTGCTGCCATGGATCAAGTGGCCGACAACCCCCCTAGTGGATGCGTGTCGGAGGACTATGTAAGTTTTCCTTGTGTTGATGATGTGGAAACATCACATGCTATCCATATTATGTATTATCCCGGATGAAATGGTTCCTTATCTCAATTTCAATTTCATCATTGCTTTTCCATCCTTCAACATCTTCCTAAGTGGAAGTTGAGGGACAACGAGCCAAAGTGCAAGAAGGGGGCACTGCTCACCATGGATGATAAAGCGGAGGACATGAGTGGGAGAAACACCGGCAAGCCCGAGGGCAACAAGAAGGCCAAGGAGAGGGTCAAGGTAGAACTCGAAGCAGCTAGCTTCCGGGAGAAGTTGGATCAACTCATGAAGTCCAAGGAGGCATTGACGATGAAGACGTTGGAGACCAAGCTCCTCATCACCGAGAAGAAGAAGGAGGTGAAGCTTGCCAAGGTGCAAGCAAGGTGGGAAGATGCCAAGTTGAAGGCCGAGCTTGACATGAAGATGATCGCACTCAAAGAAGCCAAGGCCATGAAGGAGCTCTTCGCCGAGGAGAGGGATATCATGATGATGCGCACCGACGGCATGGACGAGGATCAGCTGGCGTGGTGGAACGAGACCAAGGCGGACATCGTTGCGAGGAAGAAGGCTGCGCGTCAAGCTCGTGCTCAAGGTGAGTCTCCGGCGAGTGGTGGCGCCGGTGGCGATGGACTCGTTGATGGTTGATCACATTTGGGAACTTCCGTGGCTTGAACATTGCCTATGATCGCGTTGTGATGTTAAAACTATGAATTATACATCACATATTTTGGATGTGCTATATTTGGTCTGAAATTGTTGTGCAAATTACTGTCTAAAACCCTGTTTTGAGGGGCCGAAAACTCGGACGAGCTAGCAGAACCCGTATCCCCACCGGGGTGGGGATACGGGTTCTGCTAGCTCGTCCGAGTTTTCGGCCCGTGAAAACAGGATACAGGGTCCTCTACTCGCGTTTTAAGGGGCGAAAAAATACTGGGCCTGTTAGACATGCTCTAAGGTTTCCTTGACGTCGTTGCTAGCTTAGCCAGAAACATATTACAGCAGGAATCCATACCGTGCTTCGTTAGGAGTCCGTCGCCGCAGCCCATCCCCGTCCAATATAAACAGAGCACCACAACCCAAACCCCAGATCGACATTGCAGCAGCACGACTTGGCTCAGGTACCATAGCTCGGCCGAAGGAGGACGTTCGGGCGATGTATGATCCTGGCCAAATGCTGGAGACCGGCTTGCTGAAGAGGGAAACTCAAAGTGTGACCAACCGACCACGTCGAAAACTGCCAATACCCTGGCCTAATCCACAACCATCGATGAAAACGCATGGAGTGGTTGGTCAATCTGGCGTCCGGGTTCGCGTCGGCCTCGGGGAATTCCTTCTTGGCGAAGTAGAGCGAGCGTGGCTCCACTCCTCGAGGAGCTGCGAGCCTACGACATCGGCAGCAACGGCGATTTCGCTTCTTCGTTGCCTTGGTGAAAAGCCACGAGAGGATACTGCTTCGCTGGGGACACCCAAGAGCTTGTGCATGGAGGACAATGTCAGTATGTAGTTGTTGTTCACGAACCTCAAAGCCACGATGTCGTTTGTAGTCCCTGCCGAGATCGTCGCTGGCTCCCCTAATTAAATCCACAATGTTCACCATGATCATTGACTACAGCAATATGCACGCGGCCGTAGGAAGGAACCAGCTCCGCCAACAGCCCAACAGGCCAACACCACCACGTCCGGCGAGCAGGACCTGCAGAGCTTTGACGATAGCTTATCGAAGTGGATCAGACCACGATGTACAATGTCATCCTCGCCAAGCCTCGCTCTCCGCTGGCCGTCTGCCGACGACATAATCCGCGGCGCCGTCCTGGCCGCCTCATGCATGGTGGAGGACGATGAGCACGAAAAGCACCTCGAACGACACAAGAGTTGCGGACTTGCGGCTCTGCGGGTGTCTCCCTATTCATGCTCGCCATTGCTTCTGTGTTATGATCCTAGAGTTCAACTCAGCTCGTACCCACTGGTTAAGGTGCAGATCAAGCAGCAGGAGCTTCCTCCACGGAGCCATGGCGCAATTGCGTGGAACAGTCGAACAGGCAGCTGCTCTACTTTGGAGCTCGAGTGCAAATGCATGACGCGATTGTGCACTCTATTGAAAGCTTGCATGGCCATGCACTGCCTCTGTTCCCGCTCTAAAAATTTGCACTTTGGTTTGGTGAGCTGACATAATCAGAGTGGCAAGCCACTACATCACGTATCCAGACTGCAGGCACTAAAAAGTGCCGGCAAAACCACCAAAAGTGCCGAAAAAATGTTTTCAAGGCACAAAAAAAAGTGCTGCATTTACTGCAGTCGTTAAAAACTATTGCTGGCAT
The DNA here is from genome assembly GCF_022539505.1 of Lolium rigidum. NCBI lineage: Eukaryota > Viridiplantae > Streptophyta > Magnoliopsida > Poales > Poaceae > Lolium > Lolium rigidum. The sequence continues at coordinate 124,657,412 of NC_061510.1, forward strand.
TTCAGGAAAAGTGCCGGCAAAAATATTTACCGGCACATTAAAAAGTGCCGGCATATGGAATTGCTGGCACTTTTCAAATATGCCTGTAAATATTTTTGCAGGCATTTTTCAGCAGTGCCACAAATTACTATTGGAGGCACAGTTGAATAATGCCAACGATTTAATTTGCAGGCATGTTCAAAAGTGCCAGTAATATGAATCAAGGCATTCGTCACACTGCCAGCAAATTAAATTCAAGGCACATTCATAGTGACTCCAAATGAAAATTGAGGCACCAGATTCTCCAACAAAATATAACAATCAGGACAATATAATATTATTCAACAAACATGATCCAACATGATCCATCAATACACTGTAATGTTTAACCTTAACATGTTCTGCAACCAACGTTGCAAAACACAATGTCATGCATCTAAGTTACATTGATCTTCGACAAATATTGACTATCCTCTACTTGTCTATCTTGTACCCGCCTATCTGATTTGGTGTTCCTCTTCCTCTTCTCACTGTCAGCATTTGCTTCCTTGATTTTTTTCTTCCTCTTCATACTTGCTCAGATGATCAACTGAAGTATTACTGTGTATTAAGAACATATGATCTCTAAGTTATCTATTATCTACTAATAACTACTGGATGCCAAACAGTCCATACCTAAAACTAAAACAACAGAGCTCAACAATTCATGTGACAACAATCTACAGAAAGAAGAGATACACAGGTAAGTGGATACTGCATAGAAGTTCGGAAAGTACATAATGAGTCTGCTGAAAACCATGTATTCATAAAAGAGTGCCTGAAAGTTGCCAGTCATATCTGGAAGTGAACTTATAGGAACTGGGCCCCACAAACTTAAACAAAATTTCTCCCAATCAAAGTTGCTAAAGAATTCTAAGAAACCGTATAATACCTGCAAATGCAGAAGTAACAACTGAGCACTGTTTCATATCAGGTTATTAAAATGCAAGAGAGGAAAGTTACCTCAAGTGGTCCAGTAAAACAGTTGTTGAACACGTGAAAAATGTACAGAACCAGGGTCTCCAATGCGTAAGTAGATATAAGACCATGGTGAGCTCCAAGAATACAACTCTCATAAAAACACCATGCCTTTACCAATATGATACTCCGCTTGAATAAATGGTTTTGATTGATCAAGTTGTCAACCTAACAAAATGCAGAGTCATTACAAGCAAGTGTAGGCAGAAAAGTTAAGTAGCTTTGATCCTGGAACCTATGCGTGATATGCATAGCCATAAAGTCAACACTGCACATCTGATAGACTGATATACAGAAAGAACAGATTCCAGCAGGTCATTTGCATATAGTATACACATTCAGTTGATTTGTACAAGAGAACACACCTGTTCAAGGAAACAAAGTGTACACAATCCACCAACTTGATCATATGAGATATCAACAACAATGTTGTCCACGAGGCACTTGATAAGCTTTACCTGTGCATGATTCACGAAATACATGAGAACGGTACAATATGGATGAAGAACACAAGATAGCATAATCTATGTAACAAGGCACAACTTATAAAGCAAAGTAATATAAATAGAAGAATGTGTTCCCTATCTGAGAACTAGAAGGAAATTAGAGGTATTTTTCCATTAGCAAGCCACCTGAATGTTTGCACTGGGGCTTAATAGGTTAGCACATCTTACTGTAGTGAGCAGCCTAACTCTGCATCACATATCTCACAAAGGGACTGTAAGGGTGCCAGAGTATTCTAACGCAAACAGAATATCCAGACATATGTGAATCCCCAGAATTTCAGGTAAAGGAAAGGGAGAGCATATGAATAAACTGAACTGCCACTTTAGATGAGTTGGGTTTTTTCAGTTTTACTACGACCCATGTGGCACAAATCAAAATACAGCAATGGAGTCCCAACAGTAATTTCAACACACATGTGAGGAGGCAAACTTGTTAATTCGACACTGCTAGTAGTTACCAAAAAGAGAGCCATGTACTTACAGAAAGAATCAACTACAAAATAATATCATATTTGACTTGCCAGAGAGAGAGAGAGAGAGAGAGAGAGAGAGAGAGAGAGAGAGAGAGACTACCTCCGCCTGAATATACTGAACTTCTTTCACACAGAACTCAGCATTTTCATTTTTCTCTTCATGCTCCAAAGCATCCCGAACAAGATTTGCCCAGGTATCCTTCAATTCATCACTATTACTGAAAGCAGTGTCAACACAATCAGTTTAAGCAAGGAAGCACAAGTTACCTAAAACATCCGGTGAGATCACTAATCAACAAGTGTGACTGTACCGGCCACAGGGTCAAACTCCTTGTACAATATATAATGCATCCTTATGCTAGAGTGAATATTACCTGCTTACGATTATGTTAAGCATAATGTACTTCGTAATAAAATAATAAAGTTCTCAAAAAGAACAATTTCGTGGTTACAAAAAATATCCCTCAGTTTAAGTTACTCCAGTCGAGGAGCTCATAAAATGCAAACTATCTACAATCCCAGAGCATTTCTACACGAATGCTTGGAGTTCTTCCTATACATGACATAAATATGAAACCAAGGAACAGGGAAGCCAGACAACAAGACTAGTAAAATACATGTAATTGCCAGCATGATTACATGGATAATTTGCAGATATTGCCCCTAATCATCATAAGGTTTACTAACTCAACTGAAATGACACTACAGAACACTGATATACCCATAATGGCACTACAAGAAGTGAGGAAGTCAGCAATACCTTTTGATTCGCTTCAGCATCTCGGGGGTGACCTCGGCGTCAGTGTCCCCAGGCTGGATCCTCTTCCTGAGGACCTCGTTCCCCCAGTGGAGTCTCTCCACCGTCATGACCCCACACCAGATGATCCCCTTGGCGAGGCCCTCGGCGCCCGAGGCGATGGCCCTGGCGACCGCGCTGCCGTACTCCTCGACGTTGGGCGCGACGGCGGTCCAGTACGCGGCGGCCTCGACCTCGCCGCGCACCCCGCCGGCGAGCCCCTCGCTGCCGGCCACGGAGTGGGCGGAGAAGCTGGTGCAGGCCGCGAGCACGCCGTCGAGGCGCGGGTCGGGGCGTGGGAGCGTGAGGCCGTAGTGGAGCGGGCCGGGCGCCGGGTCGTCGGGCGGCGGCCACGTCGCGGGTCAGAGGGAATTGGACTGGGCCGAGCTGCGCGATGGCGGCGAGGGAGGTGGAGCCGGCCCGGATGCGGAGGAGAGTGAGGTCCCCCGCGGCGAGCGGGTGGCTGCGGTGCCAGTCGATGAGGTGGAGCTGGGCGGCGGGGATGAGGAGGAAGATGTCCTCAGATGGCGGGGGAGTGGTGGGGGAGTTGGGCGTGCCCGGGGAGGGGGGATCTCGACGGGCGCGAGGTCCGCCATGGCAAGCGTCGGGTAGAGCGGCGGGGCTGAGGGGGCTGGGTAGCTGGGGCTGGGGTTGCAGGACGCCATGGGGAGAGATTTATGGCCGGTAGGGGAGAGCCGTGCGGAGGATGACGGCGGCGGCGAGGTCGGCCGCGGCCGCGTGCGTGGCGACGGAGCGATTAAGGAAGGGGGGAGAACTCGCTTGGGCAAAATCCATGGCGGGCGGCGAGATCGGGCTCGAATCGGCGGCGCTGGTGGCTAACCGATCAGGAAAGGGAGAGGGATGGGGAGAGGCGGCTCGTTCCGCGGAGGAAGGGCAGGGCAAGTAATTTTTGCATTTAGACCCTTCAAAAAATAACTGCGAGGGTGGGGGGAAATGCCGGCACTTTTTTCCAAATGCCAGTAATAACTATAATAAGGAACATTGCAGTCACTTCTGAAAAAACTGCCGTGAAAAATACCAGCACTTTGGTAAAATGCCTGTAATAAGAAACATTGCAGGCACTTTTCTAAAACTGCCACGAAAAAATATACCGGCACTTTAGTAAAATGCCAATAATAATCTAAAGCAATGGCACTATCTAAAAAATGCCAATAATTAGATGGTAATTTGAGGCACTGATCAAAAAGTGCCGCTAAACAGTAGCTTTAGTGGCATATCTACAATGTGCCGGCAAGAAAAGTGCCGGCAATACCGGCCTGTGAGGTAGTGAGCACTGCATGGATATGGCGGCAGCCCATCCCTTCAACTATGCTGTCCCGACGCCTTTCCAAAGCACAAACATAGTATAGTGTTGCAGGTAATCATGTATACGATTAGAGATGAATTCTTTGTGTGTTGGCTAGATCAAATAAAAAGATAATGAAAATTAAGTATTGAAACTGATATTACATGAAAAAAACATATTTAAATTGTTAATGAATAAATTTTATGTAGTTTTTATCCATTACTAGCAAAAGTGCCCGTGCGTTGCACCGGGATAAGCTAAAACTTAATCGCTCCAATGAAACAAACACTTCTCATCCGTCCGTACCACCATGGAGGAAGTTGCTCATATTTTCTCCTATTCATGACGAATATACGACGACCTAAATTTTGCCTATAGTGGACCCAGCCAGACCTTGAAGAATTTTACTACTGGAAATACTTCTTTTACGAGACAACTCTAGTTGAGAAAATTTGACACAAGCTTGTTCTGACCGACGGGTGCTCGGCGGGTTGTGCCTACCATCACTTCTCCACCTGCAGGTCGCGCTGCTCTTGAAGGTGTTCTTGTCCGGGTACGGAGGCACTCTGCCCGAAGGAACATCTAGTCATCCAGACTGCATTTTCATTTATGTCTAGCTATGCTAATTTGTGCATCTAATTAGGATATTTATCTCGTTTGAAAAGAAAATAGCAGTGGGCACCGGTATTATTTATTTTCGGAAATTCTGGAAATAGCAGTCATAAAACCGCTCAAGGTATGACGAACAAATTAATAATATTTTTCAGAATTAACAAAAAACTTTAAATTTAAGCAGATTATATATAAATGTTGTATATTTCGTCCGGTATAAAGTTTTCTCTATGGAAACCGAATAATTGTTCTTTTGGCGAGATTTCGCATAAATTTTGGTCGAGAAATAAAAACATGCTAATTTGTGCATCTAATTAGGATATTTATCTCGTTTGAAAAGAAAATAGCAGTGGGCACCGGTATTATTTATTTTCGGAAATTCTGGAAATAGCAGTCATAAAACCGCTCAAGGTATGACGAACAAATTTATAATATTTTTCAGAATTAACAAAAAACTTTAAATTTAAATAGATTATATATAAATGTTGTATATTTCGTCCGGTGTAAAGTTTTCTCTATGGAAACCGAATAATTGTTCTTTTGGCGAGATTTCGCATAAATTTTGGTCGAGAAATAAAAACATTAATCTTGCTTGGATCCCATCGCTTTGTGTTGTAGTGGAACAGTGGGAGAAGAGGAGAATTGGTAATCACCGGACTCAGTAATCCACTACAGTATACAGTTCACTTCTCGATCCCGTGACGTTGATCTGGATTTGATTGCTCTCAGCTTCCGTCGTGGCCACCACCCATACAGAGCAATTCCCGATTCGGCAGGCAGGCAAACTGATCAATTCTTTCCTTTCATTCATGCACGCAGGCGCCCAACAGACACACGGTCTGTTCAATCCTTGAACATCATGATGCACCCAACTTTTTCACGGAGTCAACCACTCACGGCCAGACTGCAGGCCGTTCCCTTTTGTGTATTGGAGGTCGGTTTCCCTTCTCTCGTTTCTTCCGGTCATCTCTCTATTAAATCCTTCCTCGGAGTGTAAGGGCATCTCCAGCGGCGCGACGCAAACGGACGCTGAGCGACCGTTTTCGTCCGCCGTGACCGGAAATGCGTTTGGGGCCTGTTCCAGCGGGGCGACGCAAAGTGACCGGGCCGTCCGCGGAGACGCAAACCTGGCCCAAATATGCGCCAGGTTTGCGTCTCTGCGGACGCTCGGCGGTCGCACGGAGCGTCCGCTCGCGTCCCCACGGGCCCTCATGGCAGCGACCTAGGTTCGATCGGCCTCGAATTCACAACCGCCGGCGACCAACCGCCGCAATGGAGCGCCGAACCGCCGCGGAAGAGCAACCGCCGGCCTCTTCGTTTTACGCGCCGCCGTTAATCCGCGCATATTATAACCCCCGCGTCTACGGTAATTCAAGTTCAACCGCCTCCTTCTTCATCCTCTTTTCTTCGTCTCCAACACCGGCACGTCATGAGCGACTACACGCTGCCGTTCGACTCGAAGAGCGAGGGCAAGTCGCCCGGATTCCTGCATTGGTGGGAATGGCCGGCGACGCCAAGCGATTCGGGCTCCACGCCCAGCTACCCTACCTCCACACCGAGTGAGGACGACACTACAAGAAAAGTTCTGATAGACAACGTCTCAAAATCGTCCGCTAAGGGGTATTTTTCGTCGCCTATGGGCCTAACCCGACGATATGGGTTCTGTTGTGGAAACTGCGTCAGGCAAAGTCCTACGACGATTTTTTCGGTCCGTCGCGCTTGGGCGCCCTTCCGCCACGGAAAATCGGACCGTTGCCCAAGTGTTTCCGGGAGCCCGTTGACCGCCGACGTCATGCAAACCGACACGTGGCGCACGCCGTTAACCGGCGCGTAACGGCGTTAACCGGCCGAAACCCCGTGGTAGATGGTAGGCCCACACGAGGCTCGCCACGTCTTAAGCGGGCCGGCCCATTAAGTTTAAGGGGCCGGGCCGGCCGACTTAGTTTGACCGGTCAACTATATAGCCGGGCTGGTCCATTAGTTACGTGGCCGGGCCTAACCTCTAAGGTTGACCGGTCAAAACTTTAATGGGCCGGCCCACTAAGCATGTGGGCCGGGCCGAATGTACTCGTTTGACCTGGTCCAACGGAGAAAGGGCCGGCCCACAAGACATGTGGGACCCACTTTCCTGGTATCGGGCCGGCCCATTTACAAAGTGGGGTCCACATTAAAGCAACTGGGCCGGCCCAAGAAGTTAGTGGGCCCGCCCAAGAAGTTAGTGGGCCGGCCCAATTAGCATGTGGGTCCCACTTTCCTGCTATCGGGCCGGCCCATTTAGTACGTGGGGTCCACATTAGATCAAATGGGCCGGCCCAACAAGCCGATGGGCCGGGCCAAAAGCACCGTGGGTCCCACTTTCCAGTTAAAGGGTCGACCCATTTAGTATGTGGGGTCCACCATATAGCAAGTGGGCCGGCCCAACAAGATAGTGGGCCGGGCCAAAAACACGGGTGGGTCCCACTTTCCAGCTAAAGGGCTGGCCCATTTAGTATGTGGGGTCCACCATATAGCAAGTGGGCCGGCCCAACAAGATGGTGGGCCGGGCCAAAACACAAGTGGGTCCCACTTTCCTCGCTAAAGGGCCGGCCCATTTAGTATGTGGGGTCCACCATATAGCAAGTGGGCCGGCCCAACAAGATGGTGGGCCGGCCAAAAACACGAGTAGGTCCCACTTTCGTCTTAAAGGGCCGGCCCATTTAGTACGTGGGGTCCACCATATAGCAAGTGGGCCGGCCCAACACGCTAGTGGGCCGGGCCAAAACACCGGTGGGTCCCACTTTCATCTTAAAAGGCCGGCCCGTTTAGTACGTGGGGTCCACCATATAGCAAGTGGGCCGGCCCAACAAGAGAGTGGGCCGGGCCAAAAACACAGGTGGGTCCCACTTTCCTGTTAAAGGGCCGGCCCATTTAGTATGTGGGGTCCACCATATAGCAAATGGGCCGGCCCAACTAGTTAGTGGGCCGGCCCAGTAGTGGGTGGGGTCCACCTTACAGCAAGTGGGCCGGCCCAATAAATTGTGGGGTCCACAGTAAATCAAGTGGGCTGGCCCAATAAGTAAGTGGGCCAGCCCGTTTAGTTGTCGTTTATATGCCGGCGTAATAGGCGCTTTAGGATTTTGCGAGCCGGCACATATGTGATTTCGCTTAATTGGGCCGTTTAAGGGATGGGAATTCGTGATTTAGATATCGAGAATATTTACGCAAGCATTGATTTACGTCGGATAGCCTCACTTACCACAAGCACCAAAGAAAAAATGCGCGAAAGAACTATAAAAACTAACTAAATATTACATCACTGCAAGGCTTTGAAAAAATATTACGTAACCCGAGAGAAATTGAATGGTAATTAAACCTAGCAATACAATGAAGCGATCCAGGCAATCTTTTAAGTTGTCCATGCAAGCACCTATATCTGAAACAAAGACATTACAAGTTAAGACAAGCAACAATGGAAACGCAAAGACACTGCAATATTGTTTGCCAAAGAATTTGGAACTCATCATTTCGTCGTTATAACAAGATCATTGTAATGCGAACAATAAGCAAACAAAGAGTGCATGCCGCATACCAACAGCCAATATAACAGAGCATGTTAGAATGAAACAGCAGGCTTACTACTGTCGAGTCCCATGCAAACCAACATGTTCAGGGAGTACAAAATTGGCATGAACAACATAGTAGCAGAGCTATAAATTTTGTAACAACGACCGAGCAAGATGAAGTTATGATGGTTACATCTACAGAGCAGTGGAATGTAAACCAAAAATAGAAGTTACGATGGCAAAAGCTAAAGAGGAGGGAATGTGAACCAACATGTGCCAAGTGCAATTACTTCATTTTGGCCGTGAACTAAATAATACTCCCGAACTTATAGTGAAGGGGATGCAAATCAAGATGTTTCGGGATATAAACTTGTAATGAGCAACACATAGAGGATAGTTAATGCTGGAGCTTAGGATGGACCAGATACAAAATATAGTGGGATCACCCGTGAACTTGTATAAGAGGGAATGCAAACCAATATGTTCAGCTTTCCATATGTGAGCGTCATGCCAAGTCAGAGAAACAAGTCAATAATGCAGCTTTTGAAGAACAAGATGGCACGCAAAATTATTATCTAGTAGTATGACAAGTTTATTTGTACTATAGGCTAGATAGCAGAGTGATAGCATGCCAAACTAAGTCCTTACTTTGTTATCTTACAATGAACTAGATACAAAACAATGGCATCACCTGTAGTACAGGAATGCAAGCCAACATGTTCATGGAGTAAAAAATTGGCACAAACAACATAGTAGCAGGCCATAATTTTTGTAACAACGACTGAGTAAGATAAAGTTATGATGGCTAGATCTACAGAGCAGGGAATGTAAACCAAATATAGAAGTTACGATGCCAAAAGCTATAGAGCAGGGAATGCGAACCAACATGTGCAATTACTTAAAATTGGCCGTGAACTAAATAATAGCAGGATGTTACTATAATTCCTATAATTTTTGTAACAACGACTGAGCAAGATAGAAGTTATGATGGCTACATCTACAGAGCAGGGAATGCAAACCAAAATGTTCAATCGCTTAAAGTTAGCAATGAAGTAGAAAATAGCAACGTGTTACGGTCATAGCTAGGAATGAACTAAAAGAGCTTCGGACAAACAAGCATCTGAACCCAGAACATGGCGCTAAAACAAGGGACTTACATTAGGAGAAGCACTCCGTGGGAGTCACAACAGCATCTTCCCGGGGTTGATAGATCCGGTGATGAAGTACGCTACATGTGCTACTTGGGGTTGGAGAGACGGCCATTACACTTCATGATTACTCATCTCATCTGCAAAAACGTAACGGCGCGTCGTTAGCACAAACAAGTTCCCCCAAGATTAAACAAGAACTTGCAGGCAAGCAATAGAAAAGCGACGAGTAGAAGAGTTTAGATCATGCACGGCGCGGGTGAAGCAGATCCGGTTCATGCACGGCGGTGTCGGTGAGCTAGATCCGATGCGGTGGACGACGGATCCGGCGAAGCGGCTCCGGTGGGGTGGACGATACCGCGGACTGAAGCGACTGCGGTAGACTGCTGGATGAGCATATGGTTTCGAGGTTCGGCGGGGATGATCCGGTCCGGTTGATGATGGCGTCGATGAAGCGGCTCCGGCAGGCAGCCGGATGACGAGGATCGCGAGGGCTCGGGTAGGCCAGGGAAGTCCGGCGGGGATGTTCCGGTGCGGTGGTCGTGGAGGTGGTAGAGAGAGGGACTTGGGAAGTTCCGGTGGGTGGTCTCAGATGAGAGAGTGAGGGAAATGAATTTTTTTGGGAGGGTATCCGGGGCTAGGGAGGTGGTGATCCAAAAAATGACGGCGGATCCCCCACAAACCGACTTTGCTGTCATCTCCATAGGGGTAGAATCGGAATTTGGAAGCGTGTGAAATTTTTGTATTTTGTGGGCGGGAAGTTTTGCCGCTATGAGATTTTGAATTTCGCTAAGGTCCAAGTATAATGATAAAAAATTGTGAGACCGTACTAGTACCTCTCGTTCAAGGCCGACTGTAAAATCAAATCATCATCAAGTTGAACATCGGTTACTACCATGATCATCATCGGACACGAGATCCGGTGACATGCACCTGAAATTGGTGCATCCGTTGCAAAGTATAATGCTAAAATTTTGAGTGACCGTACTAGTACTTATGTTCAAGCCCGAGTGCAACATCAAATCATCATCACGTTGAAAATTTGTTACCATGATCATGATCTATCTCTAAATTTGGCGCATCCGCTAAATCGGCAAAGTATAATGATAAAGAAATCGTGAGACAAGTAGTAGTACTTCCGTTCAAGGTCGAGTGCAACATCAAATCATCATCACGTTTAAAATTTGTTACCATGAGCATGATCTACCTCTGAAAATGGGCGCATCCGCTAAAACTTGCAAAGTATAATGATAAAAAAATTGTGAGACCGTACTAGGACTTATGTTCAAGGTCGAGTGCAACATCAAATCATCATTACATTGAAAAGTGTTTTACGATGATCATGATCTATCTCTGAATTTGGCGCATCCGCTAAATCTCGCAAATATAATGATAAAAAAATTGTGAGAATGTACTAGTACTTATGTTCAAGGCCGAGTGCAGGATCAAATCATCATCACGTTGAAATTCGTTAAAACGATCATGACATATCTCTAAAATTAGCGCATCCGCTAAATCTCGCAAAATATAATGATAAAAAAATTGTGAGACTGTACTAGTACTTGTGTTCAAGGCCGAGTGCAGGATCAAATCATCATCACGGTGAAATTTGTTACAACGATCATGACATATCTCTGAAATTGGCGCATCCGCTAAATCTTGCATGTGGCGCATCTCAGTTGCGAGCAACAGGCCGGTGCTATCAAGGTTGAGGCGTCAGTAGCGTCATCGGGCTCTCCTCTTTTGATAGATCTTCTACATGGCGTGGCGCACCGCCCATCGAGAAGCAGGCACATGTGATACCGAGGTGGAGACGTCGCCGGCCTCCTCGAGGCGCGGCCGCCCTTCTACGAGCCGCGTCGACTCAAGGTATGAATCCATGCGTTGTCGCGCCCCTTCTTCCGATGAAGTGGGGTGCCTTAGATTTATTGTTCTTCTCTTACGATTATTTCGAGCCGAACATGCGTGCTCTTTCTCTGAATATATTGCTTGAAAAGCTAACCAAGTTAATTAAATTCACTTCGTTCTTAATCTTGCGTGCTAATTTTGTTTTTTTTTGCTGACAGTGGTGCGCGCAAGGAGATTTATTTGTGGGTGTGCTGAGCTGTTAGGCCTAAGTCGAAATCCTCAGCTAAACGAGGCCTCAGCTTAACACATAAAAAAGGTGTTCAATCTCGCCCACAATGTCCTTTTCTTTCCTCTTCCTTTATTGGAACTTGTTTTGCAGACAAGGAAAGTGGCACGTGTAATGTGAGTAAAACCCTCTTAGCCAAAATCAGCTACAAGCAAGATTTTCCGTATTGTAGATGCCCCAATTGACTCTAATCCCCAATGTAGTCTTTTTTTATGTCAGTATAGACTTCTTTACATGGCATGCATTTGCCTAATGAGCAGCATTGTATTGCCATTCTAGCCAACTCTGATCGATATGTCAAGCTTCATGCACGAGATGCCATGTTTAATTTACTCCCTCACTCCGATCCATATTTCTTGGTGTAAAATGAATGTGAATCGAAGGGAGTACTTTTCTTAGATAGTACTATACCATTTCAAAAAAATACTAGTACTTCGTACTACTACATCACAAATGCATCAAAAGAGTACTACCATCACAAGACCACCACGGTTGTACTAGTAGAGTTTAATACTGAACTTCCAAAGGGAATAAGATTACACATATGAACTTTAAACATGACCAGGAGCATGAGGGCCAGCGACAGGGGCGTTGGACGGGAACAAGCCGGGCAAGACGTAATTCTCGGAGGAAGAGGCCATATGCTGCGTGCTTGGCCTTGGTTGCGGGGCGGTGCTTCCCGATGTACTTAGGCCTACACCCGTCGCATATGTTGGATCAGCGGCGGATGTCCTTCTGGAGGATTTTGCCACAGAATGGGCAAAATAGCTCCTCGCGCATGCGGAAACGAATTTCACCACCCTTCAGCCGCTTCAGAACGTAGCGGCTCTTCTGGTCCCTGCGCTCCTTGTTGTCGTCCATGTCATCAGAATATTCCTGTGAATTATAAAGTACATAATAATCAGGTGCTTAATGAAAGATCGAATAAATACCGCACTATCATAAGCAAACCTTAGAAACCCTAAAATTAAATGTGTAGAACAAGTAAATGGCAGAAGAAATCTTACTAAATCACGAGAAAACCCTATGAACAGCAATGAACATAAGCCACAAAAATTGCAAGTCCACTAAGTATGAACACATAAATTAATTATATGACAAATCAAGCCAACTACATGGCAGATTAGTCGAAATTAAACTAGAATCTGACCGTACGAACCGTAGAATCAAGTACGTCTACAAGAACAAGGTAGGGGATCAAATCAATCAAGAACCGGGTTCGTGCAAACCACGCGAACGAGTAATATGACACAAAAAGGATCGGGACAGTTTCGGTAAAAGAGCAGTACCTCCTCGTCGTCACCCTCGACATCCTCCTGGAACTGAACGTTTGGGCCGAAATCGTCGAAGGGGTCGAGGTCCGCGTCCAGCACCGGGTCTAGGAAGACCTCGCCGTGGTGGCCCGCAACGCCTTGCGGATCTTCGGCGGGAGCAACGGCGTTGCTATCCACCTTCTCCTCGACGGCCAGGACGCCCGTTTCGACCGAGGTCGAAGAATCAGACAAGCAGAGGAGACGAGCGGCCTGGGTGCCCGGTGAAGCCTCACCCGCCGCGACGGCCACTACCGCGAGAGGCATCCTCCGCGCGAGCGGCCGCCGATTGCTCCGCCTCGTACGCAAGACCTGTCTTCATGCTCGCTGCGGTTGGAAACGAGGAAGTCGATGCCTCGGAGGTGCGGTGAGTTGATGGGAGGGGAGAGGACGAGCTCGCGAGAGACGATGAGGTCGATTATTTTATAGCCTCTGACTCTCTGTATCAGAATGGCATTAGTTGTGGACGCGATAGACGATGAGGCCGATTAGTTGTGGACGCGTGAAGTCGTGCATGTACTCGATTCTCACGTATACCAATACTTCCAAACGTCATAAGTAATTCACAATCATTCAGAATAATATGAGACCTTAACATTTTATTGTTTGTGTCAGATATTGTCCATGAAAAATAACATCCTTCAAAAAATAAATCCCCTATGCCAATCCGGTCATGCCCGTCTACTCCAACTAGCTTCCTCGAGTAATTTGTCACCTTACATTCTTAAAATGAACCAAAATTTGGCACAGGGGCATCACATGGAAAATGATGTTACCATTCTCTCTTCCCATTTTTGTTTGAATATTTCAAAATTGTCATGCCTTAACGGAAAAAATGTATGTTCCTTCTATGAAGCATGTATCGGAATGGCATTACCAAAACACTGGGGTGGCGGGGCACATGGTGGTGTGATGATACATCACATTTGGACCACACAACACAATTTGGACCAACCAAAAAAATTCAACCACCCTACACAAACCCTGGTCAAAACTAGTTTGACCAATATTACAAAAGTTGTACATAATTCGAAACCAGTCGAAATATACGAATCATTCAGGAGTCAATACGAAGACAAAGCAATTATGCCAAAAGACGAAGGCAGAGGAGGAACAGGTCTTGCTATATTGCACAACAAAGCCAATTTCAACTTTTCATCGATTCCAAAATTCTGGCTGCAATTAGCACACCCTGGTCTCCTGATGTCGCAATAGTTGGCTGCTGGGAGCGGAGTGTGGTGACCCGGCATACCACTGCATGGTGTAGTATGCAAGTCTGATATAACACCAATGAAACACCGTTCCACTAGTATTATATCGCTCAGAGTGGTACAACAGAAACATATGCGGGTCCAAGGCATGTCTATAGAATTACAACATTGACTCTGTTACATAAGATCAAGACTGACCTCCTACTTTACAATGAGGTAAAGCTGCAAATGAACTCCGAGGAGAACGACTCGTAGTCTAATCCTAACACGAACTCTATTTGTAGAGTATTTAACTAGCTACGAGAGGCTATGAATAGATTCTAGCTAAATAGGAGCTAAGTTTAGGAAGCTAGTTCCTTTCTATTGCTAATCTAGGTTTCTCCTTGTTGGATGTGGTATCTGACTCCTCTGGTAGGTCCTGTTTCTTGAAGTACTTGTTGACTCCTCGGCCTTCGAGTTGCACTGCAGATCCTCCATCATGGCCTCCACATCTAAGCAGGGGATTTAAGAGTGGGATGAGTACGAGCGTACTCAACAAGTTCATTATAGGAAAGAGGTGTCTAATGCACTAGCTACGGCATTAGACCAGAAAGTCTAATACCAATGCAGGTTTTCATAATTATTTCTTCAAGAGGTTGCTTTTATTCAGAAGAACTATGTCCGTCAGCCTTCACCGGTTTACTAGAACTTCATGGAGCTCCTTTCCGGCCGCGTTCGTAGTTCCATATCCCGGAACGAGGAGTGACGGAGTCACGGTTCTTTACACTCTGCGAGAGGTGTGTTGCTTTACCCATAAGAGATCTTAACCTTGGTGCCAACCAAGGCTGCGGGCTTGTCCACACTTCCTATGGTGTGAGGCCCGGTATAAGGTCTAGCCAATCATGTTCCTCCGCTACCTCGAACACCCACCCTTTGTTGCATACCCCGACCCCGGGTCCTCGTCGGTCCTCTTATACCACTTAAGGATGGACCCCGACCACGACAACGATTTGGGACTCGTTAACCAAACTCCTTCGCCGGTAGCCGCAACCCATCATAGACCGCAATACCGTGGGGACTTTAGGCTTCCCCAGCCCACCGCTTGCACTTCGAGCGACAAGTGTCTACGGACTATGCCGTGGGGACTTAAGGCTTCCCCAGCCTACGGCTTGCCCCGACGAGATACAAGTGTCTACGGTAAAGCGCATCCGTTGATGAACGAGAGGTGGAAACACTTTTGACTACTCCGTCCCACTCCGGATCTTATGGTTAACACGGATATTACGGCACAAGAATCACTTGGCGACATTTGTTGTTTAATCCTAGATGGATATAAGCCCGTGCAATGGAACCTCCACCATATCAACACAATCCATGGTTCCATTGCCCACCACATAGTCATATTCATAGTTATGAAAGTAGTGGTTTTGATTTTTGTGCAATAGTGATAACCATAATACTTTGCAAGTAATTTGATAAAAATACTCAAATGACATGAGCAAGCGATGAACTTGCCTTTCTTGACTGCAAGATTATGCAGACAAGGTCTTCGATACGTAGTAACTCCAACTTCTGAAATAACATCATCGTCCGGTAAGGACGATGTTTAAAAGATTGGCAAGGATGCAACAATGCATAATAATGAGATGCAATCGCTCTAAGCGTGACCTAACCCCGATGATTTAGGATCAGTGAGTTGTAATGATTAGCTCAGGGTGTGTTGCACTTTTAAAGTGATTCACAATCAAGGTTCTTATTCAGGGTTGTGTTGTTTTAAAATTATAAGCAGATGGCAAGATGAATAGTAACAATCATACACAACCAGGAATAATAGCTGTATAATAAGTAAAGAGCAGTTGTCAATTTTAAGTCCTATAATACATGGTTGATGATTATTTATTATATAATTCAAAAGAATAACTTTTGAAGAACATGTTCTAAAATGAAGAACAAGTATGATATTAGGTTTGTGGGGTTCTATGGTTTTCTATAATTCTAATTGTTTTCTGTAGTAAGTAGTAGAGGGATCACAACAATGTTGTATTCATCAATACCTAGGGCTGGTAAGGCTAAGTTAGGCCTAGGCATCCTAAGTAAGTATTTTTACATGGTTGCTATCATGGTGATATATCTTAGTGGTGATAGATAGCTAGGATGTATAGGTCCTGTTAGACAGGGTTGGTGATGATTCCTTATTTTCTTCAAAAGAAAAACTTTTGAAGAACATACTTCTTAAATAATAAGAAGTATTGCAATTAAGGTTGAGGTTGTCTTGTATTAGCCATTGGATTCCCTAAATAAGGGATGGTGGTTTCCTAAATAGGATGGTTCATAAGTATCCCACACTAGTAGGGTTTAGTGGAACAGGGTTATGTAAAGTAAAATAGTAGGTATTGTTGTTGTTAGTGTTCATCACAATGGGGTGATGCTAAATAGGAATGAGTAAGGATGATGGTTTTGACGATAAGAAGCTAGGGTTTAAACTTGGCTGATCCTACTTGATCAACTAGGTTTAATGATATGCATACATGTAATACTAAATTGCTAGTGATAGGGTTCTACATTTTGGGTGTCCAAGACAAGTATTTAGTTGCTACTATGGTTCTATGATTTGTAATAAGGTATCATGATCACATACTCTAACCTAGGTTTTTGGTTAGGAGCAATTTAGGTTTCACATGTATTAATGGAACTAGGGTTTCCTAATTAATTTAGGGTTTTAAGCGTCACATGAAATGATAGGGTTGAAATATCATTCCATGTGGAATTTAGGGTTTGTTATTTACAATTTAATTCTATGATTAATAACTTCATGGTAAAGTTGAAGTTATTAATAATTTTGAATTAAAATAATATTGGATTTGACATTTTCTTATTTTTAAAGAATTAATAATTAAGACAATTATTAATAAGGGTTTAAATCCTCCTATTAAGGATTTAATAAATTATAAACAAGGGAAAATTAGTTTAAGTGTTGTCCTTATTTACTTACTGGTTTTTATTTATTTTATGAAATTTTTACTAATTAATGAATTTTAATTTAATTTGGAATTAAAATTAAAGGCTTAAATAACAAGTATTAATAATTAAATTTTTATTAAAAATAAAAATTTCATTTTATATTTTTATTGGATAGGATTTATCTTTATAAGAATTTTGATATCTTATATTTATTTTTCTGAGCTATATTGGATTTTCTACAGTTTATCATAGTTGCAGCAATTTCTGAAATCTGGAATTTAAAACGAACTGGCTAAAGACACCCGGGCTAATGTTACCCGCAGTCTACGACGAGTGGGCCACGGGTCCGCACGGCCCAGCCACGTCGATTTTGACTGGGTCAAAATCGATGACTGGGCAGAGGAGCACCTCGCCGGCGGCCAGACTACCACGAAGTCGGCGATTTAGTGCACCCCCCGATGCGTGCCTATGTTCTATTGATTCAGCGTGACGAGAGGAACCCAATGGTGGTGGCGCCGCCCCAAATAGGTCACTGGAGCATGCCCGGCGGTGAGGTACCGCGGCGGCGCACTCCGGCCACCAAGCTACTGCTAGCTATGTGCTTCAATAACTCAAAATAATGGGCTCCAGAGATGTGCAAGATCGACTCGAGGCACGTTGGTGGGCTCGGTGGAAGCTCGGGGAGGCTTAGTCCGCCGGAATTTGCAGCTGCCGGCGCCGGGGAAGACAACCGAGTGCACGACGATTGGAGGCTTGTTAGCTCGATTCTTCGCACACTGTGACCATGTCGAGGTCGGCGGTCATGGTGGTGGGCTCGGTTTGGCTCGGGGAAGCCTAGTTCGCCGGCGGCAATGGTGAGGTGGTGCGGCAGATGTCGGCTTGGGGAACGAAATTGGAGCCAGAGAGGAAGAACTCGATGCTTCGGTGCGTTGTGCGGCTTTTATACGGTGCAGGGCGCGTGCCTCGTCACGATTTGGAGCAAGGGGAGGTCGACAGCGCGAAGGGGAGGTCGAGCACGGCGTTGCCGTGGCCTCCAGCGCACGGAGGGGATGAGGACGACCTCCTCTTCGTTTGTTTTTAACGAAGAGGTACGTGGGTCGCTATTTGGGTTGCGGCTTGGGCCGTTTTGGGCTGCTGCCAGGCCGTGTGCTGGGCTGTGGTGGCCCGCCAGGTAAGCCAGGTAGGCTCTCTTCTCTTTTCTATTTTTTTCTTCCTTTTCTGTTTTTAATTTCATTTATTGAATTCTGTTATAAATCTAATTTGTTTTCAAAATTTTCTTGCAGGTTTATTATTATATTAATTCAATGAAAATTTAGTGTGATGTATTACACCACACTCCAATATGAAGCAAGTATTTTATATTAGATTACATTTCATGCTTGTGGGCTTATTCAAAAATAAATAGGCATGAGTTTATATTCTCATTTTTTAATTTTCTTTTTCCTTGTGAATCCAATTATTTGGATTAGCATAGTTGATACTTTCATCTCAAAGTATTTTAAAGGTTGTATGAAGAGGTGGTTTCAATTTAGGGAATTGGTCACTTGCACATAATTTTATGTGAGCACTTGCTTGTTAAGGTTTTGTGGTTTTTATTGTAACCACATTTCAAAGGTGGCACTAGGATTATATTTAACAACACCTTGAATTACCTAGAGTAGACATTACTCTTATAAGGGTTTGGTCTTGGTTATGAGGGCAAGTGGTTGATCAGCAGGCATGGGTTTCAATTGTGATTTTAAGTACTAGATGTTTCTGAGGTTTAATATGTGAAGCATAAGATTTCATTAATATGCCATTCCAGGGTTCTAATGATATTTACCTAATGACACATGGTTTGAATCTTAATTGTGGTTTAGGTTTTGTTTGTGATCACCCAAGTGATACTCAACTAGGGTTGAGATTTAATTCTAGTTTATAGAGATGGGGTGTCTCCATATTGCATGTGCTAGGGTTTAATTTCCCCCAACCATGATAAGGTGGTGGCTTGCTTCATATCTAATGTGCTTCCCAAATTACTAAGGATTTGAGAATGGTTTTTATCTTCTACCAATTTAACTTCTATTATGATTTTCAATTTATCATTAGAGTAACTACATTGGTTATAATTCTTTTTATAGTTAACTTTGGTCTTATGGATGTATGGTTTCTCACCATATAAAGTATGGTGTTTAACTCTAAGGTTCCCTTAGGTTCATTCATTGATGAATGTATGAGAAATAGATGTGGTAAGATTCTACTTATTATCCCAATTGATTTACAATTATAGGTTGGAATATAAGCTTAGGGTTTGCTTATTAGTTACCTCCCTATAATTTCATGTGGTGAATGATATTTTCTTATCTTATTAAGGTTTATCTTATCCTCACATACCTCAAGAGCATGATCATGCATTAAGCATGATCAACTTGTTCTTAATATCTTTACCTCAAGTTCTTAGGGTTTATGATCATCACTCCATTCATAATGATCAAGGTTTAGCTTCCTAAATTATTTCTAATGGAATGGGTTCTCACTTCCATGATCAAGCATTGTCTTGATCAACTAGGATATATCACTTCTATTTTACTTTCTAGGATGGTCATGGTCATGGTTATCTGAATAGTTTTATATCCCAGGGAATGCCTGAGATATTTACTTAATGTTTCCCCAAGAACTGATGGTTTAACCATTTGGATATTTGAATAGATAGACTAGGATTAGTATGGATGAGTTCTCTCATTTGAGAAGGACTTCAATGCTAACCTAATATTAGGCTCCATAGAGGTTGATGTGATCATCAAGATCTATGTTTAACATCAATGGTTATCTCTTTCTAGAGTTGTCTTGAAGATGATGATTTGAATACTTGGATGTATATCCAAGGTTTAACTCAAGGTTTGTTATTGCTTCTTTAATAATTATCATAGAACTCTCACCTCTCTAGGTTTGATGTGTAATAACTTGGAATGGAGAAGAATATCTATTTCTGGAGTGGATCTTCTTGTCTTGCTTCCAAGATTAAAGTAGAATGGATATCATAAAGTTCATGACAAGTGCATGGATTAGTTTAAGACATGGAGAAGATAAGTGAGGAATAGTTTCTCCAATTATTGTTACTTGATTTCCCATTATTTGTATGTTCATATGTTATGTCAGGGAATTCCATATTATGATCTTTTATGAGATCAAACATTTGATCATTGATTCTAGTATTGTTGTGTTGATTTTAACTCCATCTGATCTAACCCCTTAGATCAAATTATCTCTACCCAAAACAAAGTTTTAACAAAGTCACATTGAGGTTTATAGCGCTTGACTTGATGAGCTACTTCAATTCCACCAAGGTCAAGTGAAACTTCGCATTCATGTACTGTTTTACTTTAAAGCGCGAAAATTCCCAGATTTTCTATGCATGAATGCAATGCACACATCTGTTTCCTCTATTTTTGTAACCCCATTACCTGGGATATTACGGGCAGCTCATGAGATTATTGTGATTGAAGCACATAGGAGAAGATGAACCACATAGCTACCGGTGCGAGCCCCGAGGCCTCGATGGAGAACTACTCCTCCTCATGGGAGCGACGGCGGTGATGAAGATGGCGGTGGAGATGGCAGGCGGTGTCGATGGAGAAGCCTTCCGGGGGGCACTTCCCCGCTCCGGCAGGGTGCCGGAGCAGAGACTCTGTCCCCGGATCTTGGCTTCGTGATGGCGGCGGCTCTGGAAGGTTTTACGTGGTTTTCGTCGAACGCCCCGGGGTTTTTAGGTCGGGGGCTTTGAGGCAGCCGGAGGCGGCGCAGGAGGGGCTTACGGGGGCCCACACCCTGGGGGCGCCCCCCCCTTGGCCGCGCCGGGGTGCGGTGTGGTGGCCCTGCCCCCTTCTCTCGGCGGTTCTCGTGTGTTCTGGATGCTTCGGGTAAAATAGGAACACAGGCGTTGATTTCGTCCGATTGAGAATATTTCGTTACTAGGATTTCGAAACCAAAAACAGCGAGAAAACGAGGAGCTGGCACTTCGGCATCTTGTTAATAGGTTAGTTCCAGAAAATGCACGAATATGACATAAAGTGTGCATATAACATGTAGATAACATCAATAATGTGGCATGGAACACAAGAAATTATCGATACGTTGGAGACGTATCACAAGCCAAGTTGTAACTGCGATTTTTCACAAGCACATAATCAGGAATGAGATTTTTAAATCTCACACTAGTGGAGAAGAGGCCTTTGGTCCCAAGCAAATGTCCCACTGCTGAACCAAACCGGGTCCAATGCCCCCATTGGACCCGGTTCGTTTCTGCCCAGGACGACCCCACCGACCTCGGCGCCTGTCCTGTCGCGGCCTTTGGACCCGGTTTGTCATACAGAACCGGGTCCAAAGGATCCACCCGACGAGCGCGGCAGGCGTGTCAGCGCTGAGGGAACCCTGTCGTCCGGTTTGTATGACAAGCGGGTCCAAGCTCCCTACAGCTATATAACCTTGCCCCTGCTCAAGTGTGAGCCACTATAGCCATTTTTTCACTATCTTCACAAGAGGGGTGTATTGCTTTCCTCTCTTCTTCACATGCACAAGAGGTGTTCGATGAAATGCTTAAGAGGATTTGCCACTTGAGTTTACACAAATCAAGCCACACTTAACTTGCTTTTTTCTTCTTCATCGAGGTTAACGACTTTATCCTTTTCATCCGCAATTGATAAAATGCATGTGTATATATACATCGTGATGTTCCGTAATGGTTTTGATCGACTTAATTATATCATGCAGATGAATCGGCAATGGATGTACATTGACCGACGGTTTGACGAGTTCACTGCGGACCTGGATAATTTTATGGCCGTGGCGGAGGCAAACAAACATGGTGGCTTCATGTATTGTCCATGTGTGGACTGCAAGAATATCGTAAATTACGCTCACTCGAGTCTCATTCACAGCCCACCTTACGCGATCCCGGTTTCATGCCCGATTACTATTGTTGGACCAAGCACGGAGAAAGAGGGGTTATGATGGAAGACAATGAAGAAGAGGAAGAGGATGATGACGGTTATCCCAATTTCCCTGAATACGATGATACTGCAGAAGGCAATGAAGACAATGAAGTAGAAGATCAAGAGGCACCAGATGAGCCTGCTAATGATGATCTTGGCCGGGCCATTGCTGATGCAAGGAGAGAATGTGAACGAAAAGGAAAAGGTTGGCCTTCGACAAGATGATAGAAGATCACAACAAATTGTTATACCCAACTTGCGAAGATGGCCATAAAAAGCTAGGGCAAGACACTGAATTGTTGCAATGGAAGGCGGAGAACGGTGTCACCGACTCAGGATTTGGAAAGTTGCCGACAATAATTAAGAGGAAGCTTCCAAGGGGTAACGAATTGCTCCGCGCACGTACGAGGCGAAGAAGATTGTCTGCCCTCTAGGATTAGATGTGCAAAAGATACATGCATTCATTAATGACTCTGCATCCTCTACCGCGGTGAGTACGAGAATTTGGATGCATGTCCGGTGTGCATCCGCATTGCAGTATAAGATCGGAATGAGATGACCTCGGTGATGTTGAGGGCGAGCGCCCCAAGAAGAGGGTTCTGCCAAGGTTATGTGGTATGCTCCTATAATACCACGAGCTGAAACAGCTTGTTCGTGAATAAAGAGCACGCTAGGTTGTTGCGATGGCACAAAGAAGACCGTAAGAAAGACGTGATGTTGAGGCACCCTATCGATGGATCCCAATGGAGAAAAATCGATAGAGAGTTCCCAAACTTTGCACAGGATGCAAGGAACTTAAGGTTTGGTCTAAGTACGGATGGCATGAATCCTTTTGGAGAGCAGAGTCGCAGCCATAGCACCTGGCATGTGACTCTTTGTATATATAACCTTCCTCCTTGGTTGTGCATGAAGCGGAAGTTCATTATGATGCCGGTGCTCATACAAGGCCCGAAGCAACCCGGGAACGACATTGATGTGTGCCGAAGCCATTAGTCGAAGAACTTCTACAAGTGTGTGGTCCCTAGCAGGTGTACGTGTGGGACGAGCACAAGCGGGAGGAATTTGACCTAAGAGCGATGCTTTTCGTAACCATCAATGACCGCCTGCTCTTGGTAACATTTCGAGACGTCAAACAAGGGATACAATGCATGCACACACTGTGTTACATGAGCTCGAAGGTGATTATTTGGAAAAAGGTCGAGAGGTCGTGTACCTGGGACATCGTCGATTTCTTAGGATTACCCATCCCGTAAGAAAGAAAGGAAAGCATTACGACGGTGAGGCTGATCACTGGAGAAAGCCTCCCCATCGTGATGGTGTTGATATATTTGGTATGGTCAAGGATCTAGATGTAATATTTGGAAAGGGTCCCAGGCGGACGGTCACATTCCGAATGACTGTTGCCGGACACGCGCCCATGTGGAAGAAGAAATCTACTTTTTGGGAGCTAGAATATTGGAAAGTCTTAGAAGTCCGCTCTTCAATCGATGTGATGCACGTGACGAAGAATCTTTGCGTGAACCTCACTAGGCTTTACGGGCGTGTACGGGAAGACAAAAGATACACCGGAAGCACGGGAGGACCAGCAACGTTGGAAAGACCCCAAAAATCTGCATGAGAGAGTTAAAGGACGTCATTTATCCAGCTACGCTCTTACAAAAGCGAGAGAAGGAAATATTTTTTGAATGTCTTAGCGGTATCAAGGTCCCGTCGGCTTCTCCTCCAATATAAAGGGAATAATAAATATGGAGAAGAAAACATTCCAGAACACGAAGTCTCATGACTGTCACGTGATAATGACACTGATTGCTTCCGATTGCATTGAGGGGGCTTCTACCGGAAAATGTTCGATTGCCCATTGTGAAGCTATGTGCATTCCTCAATGCAATTTCTCGAGAAGGTAATAAACCCGAAATTCTACCGAGGTTGCGGAATGATGTGGTCCAATGTCTCGTTAGTTTTGAGCTGGTGTTCCCACCATCCTTCTTCAATATTATGACACATCTCCTCGTTCACCCGGTCGATGAGATTTCCATTCTCGGTCTGTGTTTCTACACAATATGTTCCCCTTCGAGAGGTTCATGGGAGTCTTGAAGAAATATGTTCATAACCGTGCTAGGCCGAAGGAAGCATCTCCAAGGGCTATGGAACGAGAGGAGGTCATTGAATTCTGTTGACTTTATTCACGACCTTAAGCCGATTGGTGTTCTCGAATCGCGGCATGAAGGGAGACTAAGTGGAAAAGGCACGCTAGGAAGGAAATCAATGATATGTAGGGACGGGATTTCTTTGACTCAAGCACACTACACAGTTCTACAAAGTTCCACCATGGTGGCTCCGTATATCGGTGACCACAAGAACTTTCTACGCTCCCGAACCCGGGCGGTCGAACGATTGGATTAGACGTGAACACATGTCGACTTTCGGCGGTTGGTTGCAAAAACATCTCCTGAATAACAAAGATATTGAAGATCAGCGCATGTACTTGCTGGCCCGGACACCATCTTCGGTTGTAGTGACTTTCCAAGGGTACGAGATAAATGGGAATACATTTTACACGATCGCCCAAGATAAAAAAGAGCACCAACCAAAACAGTGGTGTCCGCTTTGATGCAATAATGAATGAAGGCCCAAATGACACATATTATGGTTACATAGAGGATATCTGGGAACTTGAGTATGGACCTTCTTTTAAGGTCCCTTTGTTTAGGTGCAAATGGGTCAACAAAACAGGAGGCGGGGTTCGGTGTAGACAAGTTGTATGGAATGACAACAGTGGATCTCAACAATCTTGGGTATAGAGACGAACCATTCGTCCTAGCCAAGGATGTGGCCAGGTTTTCTATGTGAAGGATATGTCTAGCAAACCAAGAAAAAGGAAACATAAGGAAACAAATACATCAAACGATGAGCCAAAGCGCCACATAGTTCTTTCGGAAAAGAAACATCGTGGGAGTGGAGGACAAGACGAGACATGTCGAGAAGATTATAATAAGTTTGATGAAATTCCACCCTTCGGAGTGAACATTGATCCAAGCATCAAGTTAAATGATGAAGATGCTCCATGGTTAAGGCCGAAGAAGATTAAATGATGAAGATGCTCCATGGCACAAATGAGTATCTCAACATGGCAATCAATTTCCCATTTATTTTTGTGTAATCATTTAACTGTATGTAAGATATGAAAAGTGGAGATGTGGTTGGCTTTTTGTACCATATATATAGAGGAGATGTAGTCGTTCACGGGTTTGCAGGGGAAAAATTCCGAGGCGCAGTTTCCGAAGATGCCGTAGGGCATGTGCACCAACAACATCTTCGAGAAACGCGCCACGGAGATTTCCCAACCCTTTCCCCAACACTATTAGAGGAGATGTAGTCGCTCAGGGGCTTGCAGGAAAAAATTCCGAGGAGCAACTTCCGAAGATGCCGTAAGGCTTGTGCACCAACGACATCTTCGAGAAGTTGCGCCACGGAGATTTCCCAACCCTTTCCCCAACACCGTTAGAGGAGATGTAGTCGTTCACATGCTTGCGGGGAAAAATTCCGAGGCGCAGCTTCCGAAGATGCCGTAGGGCGTGTGCACCAACAACATCTTCGAGAAGCTGCGCCACGGGAGATTTTCCAATCCATGGGAATGAATCTCCGCTTGGCTTGTTGATCCGCTTGGCAAGCCGTATCGATGCTCCTTTTATAGGCACAGCACCGCTTCTACTCGACGGGCGTCGTGCGCTTACATGCTTTATCTCATCGAGCGAGTGCGTCCACCCATGCGTTCTTATCTCGCTCGACATCTTTAGTCCGGTTGTACCCACCAGCCAGGGACTAAAGGTTACCCACACGTCCTTATCCCACCGACAGTTTTGTTAGATGACAAAAAAGGATCTTTAGTCCCGGTTGTACCCACCAGCCGGGACTAAAGGTTACCCACACGTCCTTATCCCACCGACGAGTTTTGTTAGATGACAAAAAAAGGATCTTTCGTCCGGTTGTACCCACCAGCTGGGACTAAAGGTTACCCACACGTCTTTATCCCACCGACAGTTTTGTTAGATGACAAAAAAGGATCTTTCGTCCCGGTTGTACCCACCAGCCGGGACTAAAGAGTTACCCACACGTCTTTATCCCACCGACACTTTTGTTAGATATGACAAAAAAATGATCTTTACTCCCGGTTGTACCCACCAGCCGGGACTAATGTTTTCGGTGCCACTGCGTTCCCGCCTATTTTTCTTCCCGCGCTTTCCACTCGCGTTCCCGCCTATTTTTCTTCCCGCGCTTTCCACCGCTTCCCGCCTCGTCCTCCCGCCAATTTTTTCACTATATATATATGTAGGCTTGGCCTCCATTTACATATCACATCTAGACTCATATCTCGCAAACCTCATCACTCTGTCCCATGGCTTCCATCGTATCTCCTAACCCTCCGGGAGGCGGAGGCGCTTTGCGCGTCGAACTACCCCTGCCCGCCGGGCTACCGTGTCCCGACCGGCTGGTTGCTCGAGCGTCGGAGGCGTACCGGTCCCTCCTTGTCCCTCTAGGTGTGGCGCGCGAGATGGCCATCACGAACCACTACTACTTCGAGCTCACGCCGGAGCAGGCGGAGGAATCCCCGATGGCATCCCGACTACTTCCCGACTTGGGAAAGCTTCTTCATCAATCGGCGTGAGAGGGCGCTTGCCGTGCACGAGGAGGGCGGCCCGCCTCCTTCGGACTTCAACGAGGCCGGCCGTCGGCTGTGGTGGTGCGGCCGGACTCTCCAGGGCGTCATGGCCTAC
The DNA here is from genome assembly GCF_022539505.1 of Lolium rigidum. Taxonomy (NCBI): domain Eukaryota; kingdom Viridiplantae; phylum Streptophyta; class Magnoliopsida; order Poales; family Poaceae; genus Lolium; species Lolium rigidum. The sequence continues at coordinate 124,684,131 of NC_061510.1, forward strand.
CGTGGCCCCCGCCTCGCGCTACCCTCGGTCCCGGCCCACGCGTGCTCTCCCGTCGAGGTTCGACTACCGCGACCCCGATGCCGGCGACGATGATGACGGCGACTACGACGACTACAAGTGGCGAGTACTATAGGGCTAGGCACGAGTATGACCGAATGACTAGAACGATCGAATCCGGTGATGTATCTTAATTAATTTTCAGTTGAGCTCTGTACTTTAATTCCATGTATGTGGCGGGAAACTTTTCTCCGAGGAGCTCTGTACTTTAATTTCAGTTCAATCGTAATAAATTTCGTGTCAACCACTTTATTGAACAAAACCAACCGACATCGACTTTATTGAAATTACAATAAAATAGATAAATTACTAGTCTAGTCTCTACTCGTCGTCGGAGGTTGTCTCCCGTCCAAATGTCCTCCCACCGAGGGTCGTTTCCGGTCCAAGTTGTATTCGGGTTCTCGAGCTCGAAGGCGGCGACGGCCCGACGGTGGCGCCTGTCGGACCTGCGCTGTGCCCTAAGGTTAGCAAAGAACGCGTCGGTGTTGTCGGCATCGTTGGGGAACTGCGCCCTCCACTGGCGCATCAACCGCTCGTCGCGCTCGGCGATGGCGATCCTGCGCTGCACCTGGCGGTGCCGGCGACGGTCCTCGCTCGTCGACGAGGCACGGCGGCGGCGCGAGGAACTCCGCCTCCTCTAGCGATTCAACATCCGGGAAGTTCATGTCTCGCCCGGCCGCCGAAAGCGCCACGCCGCCGCGTCGTAAGCGCGCGCCGCCAGCTCCGGCGTGTTGTACGTGCCGAGGGTGAGGCGGAAGCCACCGGCGCGTATCTCGGCGGTGAACCTACCGCTCGGACGCACTCGAACGCCACGGAAACCGGACGCCCTCGACGACGTGGAGGCATCCCGGATATGAATGAGCGGAGGCGGTGGCGACGTTCGGTTGCGCCCGCACTCGTCGCTCTATATAGCGCACGCGGGGCATGGCACGTGTAAGCCACGGCTACACACGTCGCACGCCGGCGTCGCGCGCGGCGAGGCACGTGGAAGCGGTGGCTACACGTCGCACGACGGCGTCGACGGGTAAGCGACACGTGTGGCACGGCGGAGGGACACGTGGCACGGGGAAGGGACATGTGTGGCACTGCGCAGGGCCGACATGGCGTGACGGTGGTGGCCACATGGCGGTGACTGCGGTGGTGGCCGATACACGGCGGTGGCGGTGGCCGACACGGCGCGTGGCAGGCGTGATGCCGATACACGGCGGTGGCGGTGGCGGCGGTGGCCGGCACACTGGCGGTGGCGGTGGCTGACATGGCGGCGGCGGTGGCGGTGGCTAGTACACGGCGGTGGCGGTGAGCGGCGGTGGCCAGTACACGCGGCGCGTGGCGGTGGCGGCGGTGGCCTGGTGCACACGGCGGTGGCGGCGGTGGCCGCTGACGTGTTTTTTTTGATTTGAAATAAGGCGGGAATGAAATTTTTTAAAAAATTGGCCTTTGGACTCGGTTTGTAATACAAACCGGGACTAAAGGCCTATTTCTGCTGCTGCGCAGCGAAAACCGCAACAAAAATGGCTTTTAGTCCCGGCTTGTATTACAAACCGGGTCCAAGGAGCTTTGGACCCGGTTTGTAACACAAACCGGGTCCAAAGGGGGGACTATATAAGAAAACACTTCGTCTCCGCGGAGATCAATCCCGCGGAGACGGGCAGCCGACGCCGCCAGCTGCCGAAACCGCCGGCCGCCGCCGTCATCGCCGCCGCCTCCCGCGCGCCGTCGCCGTCGCCTCGCGCCACCGCCTCCGCCGCTGCCGGGCGCCACCGCTCCGCCACCGTGCCGCCGATCGCGCGCCGCCGAGCCCGCGCGCCGCCCGCCACCGCGTCGCCCGCCCGCCACCGCGCTGCCGACCGCGCGCCGCCGAGCCCGCGCCCGCCACCGTGTCGCTCGCTCGCCGACCACGCGCCGTCGAGCTCGCGCGCCGCTCGCCACCGCGTCGCCCGCGCCGTCCGCCACCGCGTCGCCCGCGCCGTCCGCCACCGCGCCGTCCGCTATCGCGTCGCCTCGCGCCGCCTACCGCTCAGCGCCGCCTCCTCGCCGTCCGCCGCGCCCCCGCCACCTGCCGGCCACGCCGACCTCCGCCGCGGTACGCGCCGCCGTCTTCTCTTTATTTTTATTTTTTTTATTTGTTAGATTAGTTAATTTGTTAGGTTAATTATATAGAAACAATAGTTAGAAAAAAAGTTAGTACAATTAGTTAGAAATTTAGTTAGAAAAAAAGTTAGTAAAATTAGTTAGAAATTTAGTTAGAAAATTAGTTAAAACAATAGTTAGAAAAAAGTTAGTAAAATTAGTTAGTAAAATAGTTAGAAATTTAGTTAAAACAATAGTTAGAAATTTAGTTAAAATAGTTAGAAATTTAGAAAAAAAGTTAGTAAAATTTAGTTAAAATAGTTAGAAATTTAGTTAGTGTTACTGTTACAAAAATAGTTATGAGGGCCGCCGCGCCGGTAACCGCTACGCTCGCGATGGCGCCCCCCAAAAATAGTTAGTAATTAAGTATGTACATTCAGGCCGCACCCCACTTCATCGTGGAGCCATATCATGATCCAGAGACGGCATCGATGATCGAACGGGCGGCTAGAGCTCAGGGAGCATCAGTTGAGTACGAAGATTACTATCCAACGGCTCAAGTGGTAAACACGTATAGATACGGAAAAGATCTCGTCAAACCTGGCGAGCTCGCGCGTCTAGGGACTCGGATGCGAAGGTTGCATGAATGGTACCTGAAAGCCTGTCGAAGAAGTGAAAGCTACCTCACGGTGTATCTTAGAGATGAGCATTACTTCCGGGGGAAGACGAGATAAACCTTGAGATAGAAGAAGCTGCTTCAGTTATTCAATCAAGACGCCCTCGACAAAGCTGTTATCGGTTGCTACGCTCTGTAAGTGATTTATTTGTGTAATTAAGTTTGTAGCTCATTCATTTGCACTAACAATTATCCTTTGTGTACGCTATACATTTAATTATGCGAGAATGAAGAAGCTGGAATACAAAAGAGGCAAGATCCTACCGTTGGGGTTCATAGACCCAAACACGGTTCATGAAGTTACGGTTCGACGGTACCCCAAGGACACGAGAGGACAACATCGTAATGTTTTTAGAGAAGCAAGCGAGACAAAGAGGATATATTCTTTCCCTACAACTTCAAGTGAGTGTTATATATAACATACATTATGCTTGTGCACCTTCCACTTTATTCTCGTAATCATTGAGCTATGCTTGTGCAGTTTCCACTTTATTCTCCTAATCATTGATCTTCAACTTGGAGTCGTAAACGTCATGGACTCGAAACGTAAAGAATATGCGGAATGGGCGGACATGGCTGCCATCCTCCGGAGGTAGTTTCAATCAATTTCGTATTGGCATCTTCATCTGCTCTAATTCGAAGATATCATCAACTAATCAATTACTCATTTACTCATTATTTTTTGCCGGGCAGGGCTTGGAAACGGTTCATCAATACTGTTCCGGGTGAATGGAAACCGGAGCTTACATTTAGAGATTACCCTGTAAGTAGTACTATATATATAGCTATGTCCAGTGAAACTTTATATATGATATTTACTTTCAATACGATGCTTGATTATTAGTTTGATCGAACTATTTTTTCGTAAAGTGTATGAGGCAGGAACAAGGGAATAACTTATGTGGATACTACGTCCGCACCTTCATGCGTGACATGTCCTGTCCCAAGGGTGGGGACCCCCAAATACACCACACTCGTGTACGATAACAAATTTTCACAATTAATCTTAATTAGTACCATCTATTGTATTGAGTTCCATTCATATATTGATCTCCTTTTTTAAATATAGATGACACGCCCGCGGGACACTCTCATAACAGCGGATCAAATAAAAGCAATTCAAGAGGAAATCGCGGGATTCTTTATTACCGAGGTCCTTACCCCAGGTGGAGAGCACTATCGGCGGATCGTGACGGGGAACGAAATCCGTCGAGGACATGTTGTATTGTAAATATGCATGCATTACGTGTACTGTTGACGATGTCGTGTACTGTTGACGATGTCTATATATATTCATGACGATTTTTTGTGGTTTCTTGAATGATATATATGCATTGCTGAAACTCTGCCGTGGCGAGAGAAACGACGCGTTTCTCTGCCGCGGCGAGACTGCTGGTACAGCCTAAACCTGTGCCGCGGCAGAGAAATAGCAATTCTCTGCCGCGGCGGAAGAATCTAGGCCCGGTTCGTACCACGAACCGGGACCAGGTCTTCCACCGCGAGCTCCCTGGCCGCACCACGTGTCGAGGCCTTTAGGCCCGGTTTATCTTTGAACCGGGACTAAAGGGTACCCCCTTTAGTCCCGCCTAGTTGGTCCCGGTTCGGGAACCGGGTCTAAAGGCCCAAATGGACCGGGCCTATTGCCCCGTTTTCCACTAGTGTCAAGTGAGTTGTAACCAAAAAATAGTTACACACTACAAATTTATGGGATGGCGTCATTTGACTAAGTACTAAGCCAATTCTTTAGTCGCTTGGGAATTAGTCATTAAAATAGCAAAATATATTTGTAAAGCTCAAAACACCTATCAAATAAAAATACATAATATAGTCAGTGTGTGCTTCTTCTTACATGCATTATAGTTCTTGTGCTTCTCCACACATGCCTAAAAATACACAATATAGTCAGTGTGTGCTTCTTCTTACATGCATTATAGTTCTTGTGCTATCGGAAAACACCTATTTTTCAAGGAGAGTCAAAGTATGCAATAAAACCTCTATCTCTATCTCTACTACCTAAAAAGGAAAAACATGTTGGACACGGCGTTTTCCGATAGCAGGAGCATATGCATCTTACATCAAAATTGGATTTCCGGAACATGGACGGTGTTTTGGATCCCAGGAACGTATGCTATTGATTTTTAAAATGACTTTTGGACATATTTCAAAATAGTGAAAAAATCTGACAAAAAATGTCACATGTACATCTTAATGTTCTATGCGCTCGCAAAGTTGTTTAGCAAAAATCGATATTTCTGTGTAACGAGCTCTTTTAAGCACCGAAATTTGTCTTTTTTACACATGACACAAAAAATATCGGTTTTCCGCGAAACTTAGCGTGCGTATATAGAATGTTGACATGTACGCGTTGAATTTATGTTCATAATTTTCTTAAAACTTCAAAATGTACTTTCCGATAGCAGGAGCATATGCACCTTCGATCAAAGTTGGATTTCTGGAACATGTTTCATTTTCTGCCCCTTTTGCACTACGTCGCCCCCTTCGTCCCGCGTGTGCACGCTGGGCCATGCCCATCACAATGCAATGCTTCACAATCCTTTGTCACACCCGTGGCTCTTCTCTGCATGGATATCCCTCGCTATCCAACCCTAGCCACCCTACTTGTTGACTCCCACATGATCTCATTCCTTCTCCACCCGCAGGACCCTATTGCTGTCGGCGTCCTCCACGCGTAGCCAGTGAAGCCCCAACTTGATCTCGTCCTGCTCCATGGGCGACCAGGGAAGCCCCAACTTAATCTCGTCCCCCTCCATGGGTGGGATCCGGAGGACGCCGGCGTCTTCCTAGCTCGGATGTGCGAGCTCGCCCTCATCATCCTCGCACGACCGTCCAAGCTAACCATTTCCTTACAAGCAGGTGATGTGGTCATGGGTAACCCAGAGAAAGGCAAACTCTAGCCTATCAGCCATGGCAGGACTTAGGCTTAGATGTCCAAGTGCAAGATAGTACTCGCCAAGTGCACCAGAAAGCCAACCCACAATAACCAGCTGGCCTAATCGGCCAGCTAGAAATGCCAATAGGCCCCCACGTCATAGAACTCAACACTCATGATGTTAGGCATGTCGCACGACTTGACGATGGGACCGGATAGCCCGCCACACGGGCACGTCCCTAGGATCCTAGTGAGGCATGATCCCTCGCCAAGTCACATCCCGGCCCACCGGCCGGCGGAGTCATCCTCAAGGACACCGAACTCCATGTTGACCTTAGCTACCGTGGAACAGCTCCCGATAGCCCAGCGACAAGGAGACGTAGTAGCGGCCAAGGAGCCGAAAGAGTAACAACCAAGTACTTTAGCACCTCCATGTCACCTCGACTATGACGGTAACCTCTCACCAATGCCCCAATGTCCATAGATAGAGGTATAAAAGGAGTAGCCCACAGAGGAAGAAGGAGGTCCAACTTCATTTACACCATACACCCATAAGTTCATCCAACCATTAGAAGCCAGAAGACTCTGGCGAGAATCTCACCGGAGTTGTAGTAGTCAGGTAATTCATCTTTAGGATCTTAGAGCATATCCTTCAGTTTCATTCTACCTGGAGTTGTATCCTACCTAGAACAGATTGACATGCCGGCTAGACTCCTAGCAATCGTCCACCATATCTCCCGGCTAGATTCCTAGCACCCTTTGTAATATTTGAGGGCCTCACATGCTCCACATAATATAGCCCACACATGATGTAGGGTTGTTACCGGGTCATTCTTCGGGTCCTGAACCTATCAATATCTTGCGTATCTTGAGGTTGTTAACCCATCGGTTCGTGATCACAAGCCCTTCTTCTTCTTCTTCTTCTTCTTCTTCTTCTTCTTCTTCTTCTTCTTCTTCTTCTTCTTCTTCTTCTTCTTCTTCTTCTTCTTCTTCTTCTTCTTCTTCTTCTTCTTCTTCTTCTTCTTCTTCTTCTTCTTCTTCTTCTTCTTCTTCTTCTTCTTCTTCTTCTTCTTCTTCTTCTTCTTCTTCTTCTTCTTCTTCTTCTTCTTCTTCTTCTTCTTCTTCTTCTTCTTCTTCTTCTTCTTCTTCTTCTTCTTCTTCTTCTTCTTCTTCTTCTTCTTCTTCTTCTTCTTCTTCTTCTTCTTCTTCTTCTTCTTCTTCTTCTTCTTGCTTCTTCTTCTTCTTCTTCTTCTTCTTCTTCTTCTTCTTCTTCTTCTTCTTCTTCTTCTTCTTCTTCTTCTTCTTCTTCTTCTTCTTCTTCTTCTTCTTCTTCTTCTTCTTCTTCTTCTTCTTCTTCTTCTTCCTTCTTCTTCTTCTTCTTCTTCTTCTTCTTCTTCTTCTTCTTCTTCTTCTTCTTCTTCTTCTTCTTCTTCTTCTTCTTCTTCTTCTTCTTCTTCTTCTTCTTCTTCTTCTTCTTCTTCTTCTTCTTCTTCTTCCTTCTTCTTCCTTCTCTCTTCTTGCTTCTTCTTCTTCTTCTTCTTCTTCTTCTTCTTCTTCTTCTTCTTCCTTCTTCTTCCTTCTTCTCTCTTCTTCTTCTTCTTCTTCTTCTTCTTCTTCTTCTTCTTCTTCTTCTTCTTCTTCTTCTTCTTCTTCTTTCTTCTTCTTCTTCTTCTTCTTCTTCTTCTTCTTCTTCTTCTTCTTCTTCTTCTTTCTTCTTCTTCTTCTTCTTCTTCTTCTCTCTTCTTCTTCTTCTTCTTCTTCTTCCTTCTTCTTCTTCTTCTTCTTCTTCTTCTTCTTCTTCTCTCTTCTTCTTCTTCTTCTTCTTCTTCTTCTTCTTCTTCTTCTTCTTCTTCTTCTTCTTCTTCTTCTTCTTCTTCTTCTTCTTCTTCTTCTTCTTCTTCTTCTTCTTCTTCTTCTTCTTCTTCTTCTTCTTCTTCTTCTTCTTCTTCTTCTTCTTCTTCTTCTTCTTCTTCTTCTTCTTCTTCTTCTTCTTCTTCTTCTTCTTCTTCTTATTATTATTCTGACTTGATCACAAGGCGAACAATCAATGAATGATCACGATTACAGAGACAGAAACCCTATACAATCACATATAAAATTACCCGTCTTCTTCTTATTATTATTAGTATTCTTCTTCTTCTTGTCTCTAGTATACCGAAGAACAATGGAGGTGTTACTGAAATGAATGTTGTAGCTTACTAAATGTAATATCCAAGATTTCTGGCGCTTGTTAGCTTACATTTGGGTTTGTTGGACATGAATATAAGAATCTGTTGCATTGAATCGCTGGTAAAATGCTTGTATAAGCGAAAGTGGTCGGTAAACCACGCCATAGCAGACCACCCCCTTACCATCCAGAAATAGGCCGTGTAGTGAGTGGTTTCTATCTATGTCCATATACTCACCTGAAATGGAAAACCTTTGGAAGGTGTTGGCTGCTATTCTTGCCATACCAACAATGAATATGTAGGTACGCATCATATTTCCTGCTATGCACTGTGAAGGTATCAAACTATGTCGCATATATTCATTTGAGTTAACCTAGTGATCATCTTGCCAGAAAGTTGAAGAGTGCACAACTCATAAGCAATTGATAGCTCCTTTGTGAGCCTGGAAGCAACATGTGCACCCTAGAGAGTCTCATCGATGCATATGCTGCAATTGGCTTCTAATATTTTGCCACTTAAAACAGAATTTACCACTAACAATCAACTATGAAGAGCTTTATTGCCTTTTTTTGGCAAAATCTGAACCTAGGGGGTCACTTATCCCCATGTCATCGTCCTTTAATGTAACCATATTATTACTGAAAATTCTAGCTAGATGTATTAACTTTTTGTTTCATATAGTTCGACATGACTACAAAAAATGGTGGAACATAGATCATTCGAAGTTATACTAGAAAACTTGATTGTTTCTTTGTCTTCTTGGATGTACGCATCTTCCTACGCAAGATAACAAAGGTAAGCAGTGACATAATGGTCACTCTTCTAGTCAAGAAGGATAAAAAGGATAGCATGGGGGACTCACATGAAACAATGAATAAAAGATTGATTCTAGTCAAGATGCAAAAGAGGATTTTTTTTCATGTCTCATTTCTACCTAGGGACAATATATGTGTTAGTGAAAGGCAATATTGTAGCGTACTAAAAGTAATATTCAGAATTCTCGTGCTTGCTAGCTTACGCTTGGGAGTGTTGGATGTGAATATGGGAATCTTCTGCATCGGCCCACTGGTAAAATACTAGTGTAGGTGAAAGTGGTAGGTACACCACGTCGTAGCAGACCACCTCCCTGACCAACCAATGATAATGTTGGTAGACCTGAAGTTCTAGAGATAAGAGTCACATTGTGCATATATCAACTCTAATGTGTGCAGTGGCTGCCATCTATGACCATCTCCTCAACTACGGTGGCAAACCTATGCGAGGAGTTGGATGTCATGCTTGCGAAGCCGATAATGAGTGTGTCTATAACCATCTCAAATGTCATTCTATGCATTATGGAGGTATCAACCTGTGTCGCTGATATATTACTTGAGCTGACCAACTGATCATCTTGCTTGAAAGCTGCAGTGTGCAAAGCTCGTAAGAGATTACTTCCTTTCTAAGCCCGAGAGCAACGAATGCATCCTTGAAACCCTCATCGATGCATGTGCTGCAATTGGCTTCTAGTACTTGGGCACTTAAAATGGCAACTAGCACTAACTACCACTACGAAGAGATCTTCTACATTTTTTGGGCAAAAATACTGAACCTAGCCTAGGGGGCACTTGCCCCCGCCTCCATCCTTGAGTGAAACCGTATTACTAATGAATGAATGCTAATCATTTCTATGTATGCTTCAGAGATAGTGGTTCACTGCATGTGGGTTGACACATATCAACTTTTAGCATTTCTGAGCGTCTTACAACATTCTAGAAGGGGAACAATAGGAATCGGATGCCGATTCCTAGCTTTCCATCGGACCAGGCCAGCGCCGTACGATCCTTCGGGGGTGAACCGTGCGATTACGGGCCACTAAAACATGTAGGTTCGTTGCCTCTTTTTCTGCTTCCCAAAACCAGTGCTTTTTTTTAACGAGACCAGTGCTTTATTTACTCCCCTAAACCAGCGCTCCCTTAAATCACGTCCCATGTCACGGAAAAAATAATAACATCCGATCTAATTACCAACGCTGATTATGGAAGCTAATAATGCTAGAAAATTCCAGCTAGTTGCCATGTAGTACGCTTCCTTATGAACCAAATTGTATTTCCTAAGTTTTTCGATAGTGCTTCCACATAAAGAAAAATATGTTTAGTTGTGGTCAACTTGATTTCCAGTTCGACTATATTTTGATTTCCACTCGAAAATATTTTGCTTTGTTTGGACAGCGTGCTTGCTTCCTTATGAATCAACGAGATTTCTCATTTTGATAGTTTCCATTAGTTTATTTCCAACTATGATAGAATGGCTTTCGAGTTACCAAACAATTGTTTCTATTTTTGCTTCAAATGAAACAAATATTCCATTCCATCAATATTGCTTCCCAAAAATTAGTGTTTGCTTCCACTGAAACAATATATGTTTCTGAAATAAAGAATCAAATTTTCATCAAAAGGAAATTAGTAGTTGCATCTACTAATATCAGAATTTGCTTCAATATACAATAACAGGACAATGGAAAGTCGCTCTACATACCTCCAAGATTATAAAAGCATGCGCACTAGGACAACACACGCTTGAATATGGCACCGATGTGTAGACGATGTTCTCGAGAAGGAGCGTCAAAGAGATCATAGAAACATCCACGAGAAACAACGACTGTGTTGAGGAAGAGCATTGGGGGCTCATCAACGACCTGCAATCATCTCCTGGTAGAAACAAAATGATATAATAGACATGTGAAGCATGGATGCTCTTAGTCAAAACAATGTTCCTATCACAACATATATGAAACTAAGGAAGCATGAATTTTTGGAAGCAAACCTGTCTAGTATCAAAAGCATGTATGATACTAACTGGAAGCATGATTTTTCGGGAGAAACACTTTGTCAGTGTCACAACATATATGAGACTTATCAGAAGCAAAGAAGTTTCAAAACACAAAAAAACATGCTTGCCCCAAAAGATTGGGTACTGATTTGTCTTTTATAGAAAAACATAGTACGACCAGAGTGTAGTCTGTTAGCAATCTATAATGGTTGGGAAGCATTGTCAAAATAAAAGCTTCATATAGCTATAATTTGCTTCCAGTAAAATCAAAACTTCTTTCTGTATAAAATAAGGATCAGCCATAGTGTTCGCGCCTTCTGGTACAATGCTATTCCATTTAAATAACAAATGGAAAAGGTATAAGAATGATTCTATTATGCAAACTTGAAAACATACACGCTGCTTTGGAAGAATCAATTTGATGCTATCTCAACATAACTAGTACCACATAGAAACTTCAAATCTGAACCATATGTTACCACGAGGGCAGTATTTAAACTACAATGGTACTGAAAGTGAATAAACAAAAAACAAGAAGCAAGAAGCTTGGTTATATGCCCAAACTATCTAGACTGAAGAAAAACATATAGTATACACAGAGGGATATTTGAAGTAATATATTAGTGCCATCTCAAAATAAATCATCTGCATATGAAGCATTTGAAAATTGGAAGCAAGAATATTTGTACGCAAGAATTAGTTCTATCTATATATAACCAATCTGTATTGGAAGCATATATGTTTTGAAGCACATAAGTAGTGCTACCTCAACATAACTCATCTGTCGTGGAAACATATAAATTTCATATTAAAATTGGCTATGCTTCCCTCTAAGATGTGGATGCTTCTTCCCCTAATGTACACACCAGTTTGATCTGAAACAATGTATCATCTTTACAAGAACAAAATACAATCTGCGTGGAAAAAAAAATCATACTTGAACTACAGGGGTATAAATTGCATGCAGGGTACATAATTTCACTGTGAAAATTGAGAAGAAATTATATAAACGATATCTTCCAGAGATGGGTCGGCCAACGAGCCAACCAAGAACGGTAACCTCTCACTACGGCTGGTAAGCCTCCCCGCGGGGGCTCCACTGATCCAACAAGCCACCTCTCATGGCTACTGCGCTGGCCGTCGGAAATCAGGGCTGGCCGACAATGGTTCCCCGCGACAGATCGACATGGAATCCGTCGCAGGACTCGATCCAGGTGGAGGTGCATGTCTTGACCAGGATGGAGTGGCGGCACGGTAGGTAGATGTCTAGCGGCGCGGTGGGCGGGGCTGTGGCGGCGCGGTGGGGAGAGCGGAGGCGGCGAGCGGTATATCGACTTGGGAACCTCGCTGCGTTATTAGCGGATAATTTGGGGGTGAGGTGCGGAGGTTAATGGGCCCATTTTTTCGGGAGAAACATAGCTGTATATGGCCGTGTGATGGAATAGAAATTGACGGCATCTGACCGGTCCGATGATCTGCTTCCCATCGGGCTACGATGTGGAGTGTTTACCATTCTAGAAACCATGTGATATACTAACATTTCTTAGGTGTGCCAACAATTGATGAGGACCTTGATTGTTTCTTAGGCATTCTATATATCACGTAGGGAAATGGTACATTGCCTACTTAACAAAATTATAACTGTATATTATTTATGTTATGATAGCTTACACTAAAGAATAGGGGATGCTTAAGCCTACCTTTGCACGTCTTTGTGCCCCTTGTGCCCTACCTTGGTCCATAACAAATGGATTCTGCACACGAAACCATGTTAAATTAATCAAATAACCAAATGATAGTAACATAAAATGCATTTTTAAATCTAAATAGAACATATATTTCAAATATAAGAAAAATTGCAAGAAAGTCATGATGTTCTATGGATAGGACCTTTGACTACTATCCATAGTAAAAAAATGTTTTTGTTTCTCATTATGTGAATAGACTTGTTTTTATGGCACGATAGATACATGTTTTGATTTTTTTGATTTTTTTATTCTTTATTAATTTTGTGCATGTCAGTGGGAAGACTCGTCAAATAGTACAATTTTGTCTTGACTTGATAATAATGCAAGCTTCAAAAGAAGCAAATAAGTGAGATCACACGTGGGCTAGAATCAATTGGAAATATCACAACATCCTATATTTTGATATAAAATTGAAATTATTTTCTTTTCTCGGCATTGTCACCTTTTTTTAAAAAAATTCCTAACTTGTTTTTGGTAACACACTTGATCAAACTTTAAGAAGCGTGACTTAGGAAAGAAAAGCTAGAATTTCAAATACTGTGAAATGAAGGAGCAATAATTAATATGAGGATAAGTTTTGAAATAAATGTCCCAAAATATTCCATATATGTAGAAAATTTGTAGCTAAAGATAATCGTACACTTAAGAGCATGCACACCATGGTGACTTAAAAACTTTACTTTACTGTCGTACAAGAAAGTTGGATTTTAAAAGACATTTTTCACTAGACTTTTTTTCATAAGTGAAACTTGGTGACAAATTTAACAAATATTTTTTTCCATTGCTGTCCAAGATATCATTTTTTTTTAGTTTCTGTGTGATAAATACTATTTAGGAAAACTTCATTTTACCAAGTTAGCACTAAATAACATCACGGTATTCAATTTGGCATGCTGCTTAGGTGAATAATAAACAAGCAGAAGTTCAATAGTGATCTGAGTTAAATCATACTCCCTCCATTTCGATATAAGTTATGTACTTTAAAAAAGTCTGAAATATAAGGTCTATCACTACAGGAAATTGATGATTTGCGTGTAGCTGTAAATGATTTGCGTGTAGCTGTAAGTGCACGATAAAGTCTTAAAAGCGCACGGTAAAGCCTTTGTCGTGCAAGGTTACACGGCAAAGATCGCACGGCAACAATTGGGACTGCAAACGTATCTTTGCCTTGTGCACGGTAAAGTTTTTGTCGTGCGCCTTGCTTCCCTTCACGGCACAGAAAAGCACTTGACGCCCTCCCGGGCGAGACGTCGCCACTGGTGGGTCCCGTTAGGACACTTTGCCGTGCACCCGCACACGGCAAAAGGCTCTCCCTTTGCCGTGAGCCTCCCTCTATCGTGCGCCTCTCTCTGTTGTGGGAGATCCCTCTGCCGTGCGCCTCCCTCTGCAGTGTTGTGGAAGATGTACTTTACCTATGACCTAAACATATAAAGTGTGTGCTAAAAGAAAACTGAGGGAAAAAGGGGGTAAAAAAATAAAAGATAAAAAACCTTGCCACGCAAAAGCGCACGGCAAAGGTGCACAGCATAGATGATTTTTCCGGTAGTGTATTGTGTTGCACCACTCATCTAGAGAATCTTTATAGAAATTTGATTATGTTTCCCTATCTCATGTAAGCTACTATATTTTCTCGTTAGTCAGGCGCAATCTCGCCTAAAACTGGTGACTGGTGTGAGCTGAAGATCAGCAGCTAGAGCCAAAATCATGGACGCAGCTTTGAGTGTTGGCAGGGTCAGTTTGAACTTTGATGGACCATCCCAGCCTTCTGATGGTAAAGCCCAACTAATATCAAGCCCAGCGAAACAACCGCCCGCCTGTCGGAGCGGAAGGGAAAGCCAGTTCAAAATATTTCGAACACACCATTCTCCAACGGCAACTCCCCCCACCTCCCCACTTTCCCCATCTCGCAAGTTTCCATCAACCCCAACACCGCCCGCTCCCCCGCATCTCCGCCATTCCCATCCATCCACCGCCCGCTCCTCGACCTCCCCGTACGCCGCGGCCATGGATCCCCACCCCACCCCCTTCCGAGGTAAGAACCCGGCCCCGCCCCACTCCTTTCAAGATCCCACCCCTGCGTACCAATTCCGGGGCTTGGTTCTCTTTACAGCGAAGCGGCGGCCGGTCGCCGCGCCGGCGAAGAGCGCGGCGCCGCCGAAGCCCAAGACCGTCGCCACCGCGCGCGGGAAGACCGTGGCCAAGAAGTCTTCGCCTGCCGGCGTCTCCGCGGCGGCCGCTCCCCAGCCACGGTACGTGAGGAACGCTGCCTGCGTCTCTAGATTTGTTATTTGCGCGTCGTCGTAAGCCTGGTCGTTTTGCTAACTGCGATTATTATTATGTTCGTTGTCTTCAGGACACGGCGCGTTTTCGGCACCGTCCGGAGCAGCAACTCGTTGGCCGAGAAGCCGGCGCCTGCCAAGGTGTCGCCGCCCCCTCCGCAGAAGCCTGTGAAGGCGTCGCCACCGCCGCTGGCGAAGCCTGCAAAGGCGTCGCCGCCGCCTGCCCAGAAGCCTACAAAGGTGTCGCCGCCGCCTGCCCAGAAGCCTGCAAAGGTGTCGCCGCCGCCCGGGCAGAAGCCTTCGAAGCTGTCGCCCCCGAATCCGGCCAGGGCGGCGAGGCCGTCTCGTCCCGCAGCAAAGCCCCTGAAGAAAACTCTCCCAGGCCCCGATCTGGACGCGAAGCCCAAGAAAAAGAGCCACAAGGTGAGCTTCCAGGATGACCCGGCGCCGGCGGCCGCCCCGGCACCTGGAAGCGGGAACAAGGTCAACAAAGCTTCCACCGAAGACGCCGCTGCTGCTGGGCACACCCCGATGGTGCGGGTGAAGGCCCTGGAGAAGGGGCCGGCCAAGGTTGCGGTCCCAGAGACGCCCTTCTTTAGCGCTCAGAACTGCAGCAGCTGCACGCTCCATCCGCTCGAGTCTGCCGATTACTGGCTGGCGCATATCCGTCTCGCCGAGTCTGCTGGCAAGCACGGTGTCTCTGCGGCGTTCTTTCGCCTTGCATTTGAATGCCAAGCTCAGGTAAGACTTCAAACGACGGTCTTGCCAGACATTTTATCTGACAGTCGTGCCAAACATTTCATTAGTCTAATGTGCAATTTTAAGAGTTATATAGTTGTTCCTTTTGGACCTGGAAAAGTATTACTCTCAATTGAAGAAGGTTGATTTATTTTGTGATTTGTGTTACGATAGCCAACTGTCGAGCATGAGCATCAACAATATGGGCTTCTTTCATTTTGTACTGTACACTGGCTGCATGATTAGTGCTACTCAAAGTTGATTTTCTTACTTCTTACTGACAATAAACATGTGTTTATTTTTATGGGCAGCCATTACACAGGATCCAAGGTGAGCTTAGGAACTACGTGGTCCGCCATGAGAGTGCTATCACTCTGACCCCTCTATTCGAGGAGCTTAGCATTGCCCATGGCATGGCCGTCAACCAGCCAAAGTTTGACATTGATGCGTCTGAAAAGTTGGGCACAGAGACAGTTGACAACAAGCTTGATGCTCTCACGCTTGTGCATGAATGCTTGGATTGTGATTGTGCTGGTGAAGTTGATATGATAGAAGTAAATGTTGTCAAACAAGGAGAGGAACAAATGGATCAACCGAGCTTTGAAAGGAAGCTGGATGAAAGTTTTGAATTTGATGATTGTGAAGCTGTCATCGTAGACCGGCTAGTGAAAGAGCATCCTGATCTCGAAAAGGATGTTGGTGTGGAAGTTCCTTGTGAGGATGAAATCATCCAGTCAGCCTGCCGCTCCTCCATCAATAAGTTGAGCTCGAACGAATCCCCAGCAGCATGTGGATCGCCTGAAAGACGGCTCTTGTCAGAGAACCATTTAGATAAACTGTCTCCCTCTGCAAGGAACTTATCTGCAAAGCGCTTATCATCCGGTAGCCCTTTTGACAAGAAATCTCCGTTTGGCAGTGCCACACTGAAGAGACTCACGTCCAGTTGTCCTTCTTACAAGAAGTCCTCCACAAGAGGGCAGCCATCAAAGCGGATGTCATCGGGTGGCCGCTCTGACGGGGAGCATAATGCTACAGCTGGAGCTGGTGATTCGAGCAAAGTGATTCAAGAAGGGGAATCTGACTGCTATGCTTTAGGTAACTTAACATTTGCAGAACTTTGTCTTTGACTTGGTCATTCAGATTAGCTATGTTCTAACTAGAGCACCACGCAGTTGATCCGCTGGAATTGAAAGAACATGGGGAGCATGCTGCAGTTGGTGAGGTGCGTTAATGAACTTATAATTCTGCTACCACCATCTTCTGCTGTTGCAAAACTAGCGATATAGTAACAGATCTATAGTTCCATACTTACATAGGATGTGCTTATCCATGCACCTAGTGTGGAGACGGAGATTACAATAAAAAAAATCTTGTACAAATGTATCTTGCCTTGAGTGCTGCCAGCTTGCCATTGCATTATTCTAGTGCTACAAATCACAAACCTCTTTACACCAGCAGTACATCAATTCGTCGAACATCTCAATAGTTGCTGACTCACAGTACTCAGCTTTCAGATTTATATTGCAGATATCAGTAGTGCATCCGTAAGAAGGTTCATAGAATCATAGTTGTTTTTAAGCATCTTTGGTAAAAATGGTTACTGTTTTCTCTTAATACACAAATCTAATTGCAGTTTGTTTTCTGGCCAAACAATTATTTATGTTGTTACATAATGACCCAAAGTAGAATAATTCTGCTGTCTTAGAGCTTTCAAATAAAACATTATTTCACAGTTTATGCAATCGTGAACCTTCTTTACTGTTCAGGTAATAATGACACCATATTTCAGAAATATAACTCAGAGCAAACGTTTCGTTCTTTTCAGATCTATTAGGTGTGGAGCTCGGAGGAACCACAACCCCAATGAGCTGCAAATATAAAGTTAAATGATTGTTAGTTTCATCTGGTGTGTATGCTGTGGGTTACCTAGTTTGGAGCTCCGACTTACTTAGTTTGCTCTGCTTTCTTATGGGTAATGATCATCGTACTGTGATGATCTTTGTGGGCTTTTCAAGCTTAGTGTTTACTGCGTGTGCTTGCTTAGCATAATGGTTCGAGTGGTGTGGTCTTGTTGGTTGATATGGATATCAACCAGGTTTCATGTTGACATTAAGGTCGTAAGCAGAGTTCTGCCTATGGCCCTGTGAATACTCTCTCTTGATATATCATGAACTAGTCGTGTCAATTGATGAGGTGTATGCCCCTGACTTTTTATTGAAGAAGTTCCAAACCTTGTAATAGTACATATCATATGAATTATCGTATCATAATAATTTATATAACTCACAGTTGCTCATATGAGTAGAAGTGAGTTCCTCGACAAAAAGAACATATTAGTACACCATTTTCCATGAGCGACTCTGTGATTGCGATGTGCAAGGCCGGCAAACCGAAAAAGAAGATAGCAAGATGATATAGTTTGACGGCAGAGCAGGAGCAACGGTGCACCACGGAAAGCTCAAGTTCGTCAGCTCGACACTTCGACGACAGGAATCGCCAACGCCGCGGGCTGCAGGATCGGCGCGAGGTACACAGAGTTGGTCGTGGAAGCCGTCGCGGCCTCGCCATGGTATGCAGTGGCAGCCAGCAGCGGCAGGGCTAGATCATGGTCATGGATGACAACGATTGACTGAGACGGACACGTACGGGCCAGCTGTGAAACCGACCCGTTGGAATAGTTGGAAACTACTTGCTTCGATTGCCAAACAAACCACCTTGATTTGACTGATACAAGTTACATAACTAGTTGGCATCCGATCCTTCTTGACCCTACGGTGGTACGAAGTGGCACGTTAGATACAAGATCCTGGCCGTATAGATGTTTTTTGACGGGAAGGGGGCGTATAGATGTTACCGCTGCATTACTTTAGTTGATACTACTTCCAGTGACATGTAGAACGAGTATATGATGATGAAAGATGGACCGGGGTTCCCAGCTATCTACACTAGTGGTAACTCTCCAATAACAAGTGTTGGGTGAACAAATTACAGTTGGGCAATTGATAGGATTGAAATAGCATTAAGACGGAACATCAAGATTATTAATCATGTAGGCATGTTTCCCATATATAGTCATACGTGCTCGCAATGAGAAACTTGTACAACATCTTTTGTCCTACCAGCCGGTGGCAGCCGGGCCTCTAGGGAATCTACTGGAAATTAAGGTACTCCTTTTAATAGAGCACCGGAGCAAAGCATTAACACTCCGTGAAAACATGTGATCCTCATATCTAAGCCTTCCCCTCCAGTTATCTCAGTTGTTGTCACTCTGGGGCCTCGGGTTCCGGACATAGACATGTGCAAACAACTTGTAGATACAATCTAAGCAATAAGTATAGAGCTTAAATCTAAGATCATGTCACTCGGGCCCTAGTGACAAGCATTAAACACAACAAGATTGCAGCAACAATAACTTCACAAACTTATATAGATAGACTAATCATAATGTAACAATCCATCGGATCCCAACAAACACAACACCGATTACATCGGATGAATCTCAATCATGTAAGGCAGCTCATGAGATCATTGTATTGAAGTACATGGGGAAGAGAATACCAACTAGCTACGGCTAGAACCCGTAGTCCATGGGGGAACTACTCACGGAGCATGATGGAGGCGGTGGCGTTGATGGAGATGGCTTCCGGGGGCACTTCCCCGTCCCGGCAGGGTGCCGGAACAGAGACTTCTGTCCCCCGAATTGGAGTTTCGCAATGGTGGCGGCGCCCCTGGAGTCTTTCTGGAGTTTCGTCTATTGGTCTCGTGTTTTTAGGTCGAAAGGGGTCTTATAGGCGAAGAGTCGGAGTCGGAGGGGCCACGGGGCCTCCTCCCCATAGGCCGGCGCGGCCAGGGTGGAGCCCGCGCGGCCCTGTTGTGTGGGGCCCCCAGGGCACCCCTCTGGTCCCCCTCTGACTTTCTGGAAGGTTCCGGGAAAAATAAGGTTCTGGGCGTTGATTTCGTCGAATTCCGAGAATATTGCCCGAACAGCCTTTCTGGAACCAAAAACAACGAAAACAACAGAACGGCCCTTCGGCATCTCGTTAATAGGTTATTTCCGGAAAATGCATAAAAACATTATAAAGTGCAAGCAAAACATGTAAGTATTGTCATAAAACAAGCATGGAACATCAGAAATTATAGGTACGTTGGAGACGTATCAGCATCCCCAAGCTTAGTTCCTGCTCGCCCTCGAGTAGGTAAACGATAAAAAGAGTAATTTATGTAGTGACATGCTACTTACATAATCTTGATCATCCTATTATAAAGCATATGCGATGAATGCAGTGACTCAAGGCAATGATCTATAGTTGCTAACAAATAGATAACATATAGCAAAACTTTTCATGAATAGTACTTTCAAGACAAGCATCAAAAGTCTTGCATAAGGGTTAACTCATAAAGCAATAAATTCAAAGTAAAGGCATTGAAGCAACACAGAGGAAGATTTAAGTTTCAGCAGTTGCTTTCAACTTTCAACATGCATATCTCATGGATAATTGTCAACACAAAGTAATATGATGAATGCAAATATGCAAGTATGTAAGAATCAATGCACAGTTAACACAAGTGTTTGCTTCTAAGATGGAAGGAAGTAGGTAAACTGACTCAACATAAAGTAAAAGATAGGCCCTTCGCAGAGGGAAGCAGGGATAAAATCATGTGTTAGAGCTTTTTAAGTTTTGAAATCATATAGAGAGCATAAAAGTAAAGTTTTGAGAGGTGTTTGTTGTTGTCAACGAATGGTAATGGGTACTCTAACTACCTTATCAACCAGACTTTCAAGAGCGGCTCCCATGATTGACGTTATCTCTACCAGCAAGGTAGATCATCCCTCTTCTCTTTTGTTTACACATGTATTTTAGTTTTATTTATGGTTGACACTCCTCCCAACCTTTTGCTTACACAAGCCATGGCTAACCGAATCCTCGGGTGCCTGCCAACAATCTCATACCATGAAGGAGTGCCTATTTGCAAAATTAAGTTGCTTACTGATGAATCAGAGCAAAACATGTGAAGAGAATTATTAATGAAAGTTAATTAATTGGGGGCTGGGAACCCCGCGCCAGCTCTTTTTGCAAAATTATTGGATAAGCGGATGTAGCCACTAGTCCATTGGTGAAAGTCTGTCAGGAGTAAATGACAAGATTGAAAGATAAACACCACATACTTCCTCATGAGCTATAAAACATCAACACAAATTGAGAAGCATTTTGAAGGTTTAAAGGTAGCACATGAAGTATTTACTTCGAATGGCAGGAAATACCATATAGTAGGTAGATATGGTGGACACAAATGGCATAGGTTTTGGCTCAATGTTTTGGATGCACGAGAAGCATTTCCTCTCAGTACACGGCTTTGGGCTAGCAAGGTTGTTTGAAGCAAACACAAGTATGAACCGGTACAGACAAAACTTACATAAGAACATATTGCAAGCATTATAAAACTCTACACTCGTCTTCCTTGTTGCTCAAACACTTTTACCAGAAAATATCTAGACCTTAGAGAGACCAATCATGCAAACCAATTTCAACAAGCTCTACGGTAGTTCTCCACTAATAGATTTAAACTACATGATGCAAGAGCTTAATCATGATCTACTTGAGAGCTCAAAACAATTGCCAAGTATCAAATTATTCAAGACAATATGAGGCATTTTCTGTTTCCAACCAAATATCAATAAGTGCTGCGGCTTTCAACTCCGCCATGAACATTAAAATAAAAATGAAGAACACAAGTGTTCATATGAAAAAGCGGAGCGTGTATCTCTCCCACACAAGGATTGCTAGGATCCGAATTTATTCAAACATAAACAAAAATAAAAATACACAGACGCTCCAAGTAAAGCACATAAGATGTGACCGAATAAAAATATAGTTTCAATAGAAGAAACCTGATAAGTTGATGAAGAAGGGGATGCCCAAGGCATCCCCAAGCTTAGACGCTTGAGTCTTCTTGAAATATGCGGGGATGAACCACGGGGGCATCCCCAAGCTTAGGCTTTTCACTCTTCTTGATCATATATCATCCTCCTCTCTTGACCCTTGAAAACTTCCTTCACACCAAACTTCTCATAAACTTCATTAGAGGGGTTAGTACTCAAAAAAACTTTAATCCACTTTAGTCCTGTAGTGACACATTGCAAGAACTCAATAAAACATTAGCTACAGCTCTCCACGTCTAGAAAGCCTCACTTAAAGTCCACAAGAGACAATGCAAAAAACAGAGACAGAATATATCAAAACAGAACAGCCGGTAAACACGAATTTTTAAGAGGTACTTCCGTTGCTCAAATCAGAAAACTAAAAACTAACGAAAGTCGCGTACATATCTGAGGAACACGCACGTAAATTGGCAGATTTTTCTGAGTTACCTGTAGAAAGCCCTGCCCAGATTCGTGACAGATAGAAATCTGTTTCTGCGCAGAAATCCAAATCTAGTATCAACCTTCTATTAGAGACTTCACTTGGCACAACATTGCAATAAAATAAAGATAAGGAGAGGTTGCTACAGTAGTAACAACTTACAAAACACAACAAAACAGTAGCAAAATAAAGACATGGGTTATCTCCCAAGAAGTGCTTTCTTTATAGCCATTAAGATGGGCTCAGCGAGTTTTAATGATGCACTCGCAAGAAATAAGAGTTGAAGCAAAAGAGAGCATCAAGAAGCAAATTCAAAACACATTTAAGTCTAACCCACTTCCTATGCATAGGAATCTTGTACACAAATAAATTCATGAAGAACAAAGTGACAAGCATAAGAAGATAAAACAAGAGTAACTTCAAAATTTTCGAGCATATAGAGAGGTGTTTTAGTACCATGCAAATTTCTACAACCATATTTTCCTCTCTCATAATAATTTTCAGTAGCTTCATGGATAAACTCAACAATATAACTATCACATAAAGCATGCTTTTCAGGATTCACAAACACATAATTTTTATCAAGCTCAGAAATAATAGGATTAAAACTTTCAAACCCACTTTTATCAATAATGTAACAAGATGATTGATCAATCTCAAGAGATATGGGACTCATAGATAAAGTCAAGAACTCTCCAATCCCATTTTCATTAGTAGTACAATTAATATTATCAAGTAACATAGGACCATCATCTAGAGATTTATCATAAATATTTGCTAAGCAGAACTCTTTAGTACCATGCATCTCAACATCAGGCACAAACAAAGCATTATCATAAGATTTATCAAAATAGCATGGATTATCATAGATAACAGTAGCATAATTATTCTCACAAGTTTTACTCATAGGGAATATTTCAAGAGAATCCACAGGAACATAACATTCATCCTCTTTCGGTAAGCATGGAGGACAATCAAATAGTGTAAGAGATAAAGAGTTACTCTCATTAGAAGGTTGGCATGGGTAGCTAATCCATTCTTCCTCCTTTTGTTCATCACTCTCCTCTTCTTTTTCATCCAATGAGCTTTCGGGTTCATCAATTTCCTCCACTTTTTCATCCAATGAGCTTTCGGGTTCATCAATTTCTTCTTTCACCGGTTCCTCGCAAATTGTGAGTGCATTCTTGTGCATTAACGAGTCTCTCTTTATAATCAATGATATAAGGATTATTGCTGTAACTTTCTATGCAAAAATTAAGGATAGAAGAGACATAATCTTTAAGGTCCTTACAAACAACACAAGTTTCATAATTTTTAGCAATGAAGCACTACAAGAAAAGTTCTGATAGACAACGTCTCAAAATCGTCCGCTAAGGGGTATTTTTCATCGCCTATGGGCCTAACCCGACGATATGGGTTCTGTTGTGGAAACTGCGTCAGGCAAAGTCCTACGACGATTTTTTGGTCCGTCGCGCTTGGGCGCCCTTCCGCCACGGAAAATCGGACCGTTGCCCAAGTGTTCCGGGAGCCCGTTGACTGGCGACGTCATGCAAGCCGACATGTGGCGACGCGTAGTCGCGCGGTTAACGGCGTTAACCGGCTGAAACCCCGTGGTAGATGGTAGGCCCACACGAGGCCTGCCACGTCTTAAGCGGGCCGGCCCATTAAGTTTACGGGCCGGGCCGGCTGACTTAGTTTGACCGGTCAACTATATAGCTGGGCTGGTCCATTAGTTACGTGGGCTGGGCCTAACCTCTAAAGTTGACTGGTCAAAACTTTAATGGGCCGGCCCACTAAGCATGTGGGCCGGGCCGAATGCACTCGTTTGATCGGTCAACTGGCAAAAGGGCCGGCCCACAAGACATGTGGGACCCACTTTCCTGTTATCGGGCCGGCCCATTTAACAAGTGGGATCCGCCTTAAAGCAAGTGGGCCGGCCCAAATAATTATTGGGCCGTCCCAATTAGCATGTGGGTCCCACTTTCCTGCTATCGGGCCGGCCCATTTAGTACGTGGGGTCCACATTAGATCAACTGGGCTGGCCCAACAAGCCAGTGGGCCGGGCCAAAAGCACAGGTGGGTCCCACTTTCTCGTTAAAGGGCCGACCCATTTAGTATGTGGGGTCCACCATATAGCAAGTGGGCCGGCCCAACAAGATAGTGGGCGGGCCAAAACACGAGTGGGTCCCACTTTCCGGTTAAAGGGCCGGCCCATTTAGTATGTGGGGTCCACCATATAGCAAGTGGGCCGGCCCAACAAGATAGTGGGCGGGCCAAAAACACGAGTGGGTCCCACTTTCCGTTAAAGGGCCGGCCCATTTAGTATGTGGGGTCCACCATATAGCAAGTGGGCCGGCCCAACACGCTAGTGGGCGGGCCAAAAACACAGGTGGGTCCCACTTTCCTCTTAAAGGGTCGGCCCGTTTAGTATGTGGGGTCCACCATATAGCAAGTGGGCCGGCACAACAAGATAGTGGGCCGGGCCAAAAACACTGGTGGGTCCCACTTTCGTCTTAAAGGGCCGGCCCATTTAGTATGTGGGGTCCACCACAAAAGCAATTGGGCTGGCCCAACTAGTTAGTGGGCCGACCCAGTAGTGGGTGGGGTCCACCTTAAAGCAAGTGGGCCGGCCCAATTAGAGTGTGGGGTCCATCGTAAATCAAGTGGGCTGGCCCAATAAGTAAGTGGGCCAGCCCATTTAGTTGCTGTTTATATGCCGGCGTAATAGGCGCTTTAAGATTTTGCGAGCCGGCACATATGTGATTTCGCTTAATTGGGCCGTTTAAGGGATGGGAATTCGTGATTTAGATACTGAGAATATTTACGCAGCATTGATTTACGTCGGATAGCCTCACTTACCACAAGCACCAAAGAAAAAATGCGCGAAAGAACTATAAAAACTAACTAAATATTACATCACTCGCAAGGCTTTGAAAAAAATATTACAGAACCCAGAGAAATTGAATGGTAATTAAACCTAGCAATACAATGAAGCGATCCGGCAATCTTTTAAGTTGTCCATGCAGCACCTATATCTGAAACAAAGACATTACAAGTTAAGACAGCAACAATGGAAATGCAAAGACACTGCAATATTGTTTGCCAAAGAATTTGGAACTCATCATTTCGTCGTTATAACAAGATCATTGTAATGCGCACAATAAGCAAACAAATAAGCAAACAAAGAGTGCATGCCGCATACCAACAACCAATATAACAGAGCATGTTAGAATGAAACAGTAGACTTACTATTGTCGAGTCCCATGCAAACCAACATGTTCAGGGAGTACAAAATTGGCATGAACAACATAGTAGCAGGCTATAAATTTTGTAACAACGACTGAGCAAGATGAAGTTATGATGGCTACATCTACGAGCAGGGAATGTAAACCAAAAATAGAAGTTACGATGGCAAAAGCTAAAGAGGAGGGAATGTGAACCAACATGTGCCAAGTGCAATTACTTCAAATTGGCCGTGAACTAAATAATACTCCCGAACTTATAGTGAAGGGGATGCAAATCAAGATGTTTCGGGATATAAACTTGTAATGAGCAACACATAGAGGATAGTTAATGCTGGAGCTTAGGATGGACCAAATACAGAATATAGTGGGATCACCTGTGAACTTGTATAAGAGGGAATGCAAACCAATATGTTCAACATTCCATATGTGAGCGTCATGCCAAGTCAGAGAAACAAGTCAATGATGCACCTTTTGAAGAACAAGATGGCACACAAAATTATTGTCTAGTAGTATGACAAGTTTATTTGTACTACAGGCTAGATAGACGAGTGATAGCATGCCAAACTAAATACTTACGGTCATAGCTAGATAGCAGAGTGATAGCAGCTTTTGAAGAACAATATTGGCATGAACAAAATAGTAGCGGCCTATAATTTTTGTA
>NC_061510.1:124709932-124727312 GCF_022539505.1 Lolium rigidum
TCCACACAATACGGTTAATCCTTTGTTACAGCAAGTCGGTGAGATTGACAACCTCACTGTTTCGTTGGGGCAAAGTAGCTTGGTTGTGTTGTGCAGGTTCCACGTTGGCGCCGGAATCTGTGGTGTTGCGCCGCACTACATCTCGCCGCCATCAACCTTCAACGTGCTTCTTGGCTCCTCCTGGTTCGATAAACCTTGGTTTCTTTCTGAGGGAAAACTTGCTGCTGTGCTCATCATACCTTCCTCTTGGGGTTGCCCAACGAACGTGTGAAATACACGCCATCACCTACCCTTTCGCCTACATATAGTCTTCATCGCGAAACCCCCAGTACCGAGAGCCACGATACGGAAAACCTTCCAGAGACGCAGCCGCCGCCAATCCCATCTCGGGGGATTCAGGAGATCGCCTCCGGCACCCTGCCGGAGAGGGGAATCATCTCCCGGAGGTCTCTTCATTGCCATGATCGCCTCCAGATCGATGTCTGAGTAGTTCACCCCTGGACTATGGGTCCATAGCAGTAGCTAGATGGTTGTCTTCTCCTCATTGTGCTATCATGTTAGATCTTGTGAGCTGCCTATCATGATCAAGATCATCTATTTGTAATGCTACATGTTGTGTTTGTTGGGATCCGATGAATATTGAATACTATGTCAAGTTGATTATCAATCTATCATATATGTTATTTATGTTCTTGCATGCTCTCCGTTGCTAGTAGAGGCTCGGCCAAGTTGATACTTGTGACTCCAAGAGGGAGTATTTATGCTCGATAGTGGGTTCATGCCTCCATTAAATCCGGGACGATGGACGGAAAGTTCTAAGGTTGTGGATGTCGTTGTTGCCACTAGGGATAAAACATCGATGCTTTGTCTAAGGATATTTGTGTTGATTACATTACGCACCATACTTAATGCAATTGTCTCATGTTGCTTGCAACTTAATACCGGAAGGGGTTCGGATGATAACCCGAAAGTGGACTTTTTAGGCATAGATGCATGCTTGGATAGCGGTCTATGTACTTTGTCGTAATGCCCTGATTGAATCTCATAGTACTCATCATGATATATGTATGTGCATTGTTATGCCTTCTTTATTTGTCAATTTCCCAACTGTAATTTGTTCACACAACATCTGTTTATCTTATGGGAGAGACACCGCTAGTGAACTGTGGACCCCGGTCCTATTCTTTACATCCGAAATACAATCTATCGCAATTGTTCTTTACTGTTCTTCGCAAACAATCATCATCATCCACACTATACATCTAATCCTTTTTTTAGAGCAAGCCGGTGAGATTGACAACCTCACTGTTACGTTGGGGCAAAGTACTGTGATTGTGTTGTGCAGGTTCCACGTTGGCGCCGGAATCCCTGGTGTTGCGCCGCACTACACTCCGCCACCAACAACCTTCAACGTGCTTCTTGGCTCCTACTGGTTCGATAAACCTTGGTTTCTTTCTGAGGAAAAACTTACTGCTGTGCACATCACACCTTCCTCTTGGGGTTCCCAACGGACGTGTGTCTCACGCGCATCAGGCGGCGCGAGGAGGAAGGAAGGGTGAGGGTTCGTAGGGGTCGGGAGCCCCGCAGACCACATCTGCCTCCTGCCCAGAACTTGCGAGGGCGCGAGTCGGGGCGGGCGGCGTCAAGCTCCCAGGGACCCGTGCATGGGGAGCGCGCTAAGCCTGGTCGGGCGTCGTCAGAGGGAGGGGCCCCGGCGCCCGGCGACACGGCTCATATCGTCTGTTACCACTGCGGGAAACCGGGCCACATCCAAGCGGAGTGCAAGGACGAACCCTTCTGCGTCAAATGCAACCAGGTCGGCCACCTATCGGCGATGTGCGCCTCCATGGCTAAAGCAACGAAGCATTTCTGGGCAGGATATGGCGTTGAGGGGAGAGGCTTCGTTTGCTGTGATGTTCCAGAAGAGGAGCTGCTTCCGCCGGCGCCGAACGCGGCGTTGGTTATCCTTGAAGGTGGAGATCTGACGGCGGAACAGATGGAGGAGGAGCTCAAGGACTTGGTGGATGAGGAGTGGGATTGGCGCGTCCAGAAGATCAACATAACAAATTTCGCCATGTTTTTCCCTTCCAAGGAAAGTCTCCGCATGGCCATCAGGGGTGGTGGTCTCACCCTTCCATCAAGTAAACTTCACGTGATCGTCACGTCCAATGCTGGGGATCCTGCGGCGGTGGAGCAGCTGGAGGAGTGCTGAGTTAAGCTGTTCGACGTGCCGCCTCCCTTCAGACAGGCGGTGCGGATTCTTTTGGCCACCAGAGACCTGGGTCGCCCCATTGCGGTGGATGAGCTCTCACTGGCCTCGCCCTTGGACCCGATTAGGGTGTTGATCGGGTGTAGGGCCCCGGTTCAGCTTCCCCCTTTCACTGTCCTCTTTATCAACTCTCAGGGCTTCAAGGTGCGCATTGTCCGGGAGGGCGGAGAGCATGAAGAACTTTCGGACCCTCCCCCACCACCACAGAGGAAG
The DNA here is from genome assembly GCF_022539505.1 of Lolium rigidum. Classification (NCBI taxonomy): domain Eukaryota; kingdom Viridiplantae; phylum Streptophyta; class Magnoliopsida; order Poales; family Poaceae; genus Lolium; species Lolium rigidum. The sequence continues at coordinate 124,712,415 of NC_061510.1, forward strand.
ACGTCGGAAGACAGGGAAGAGGACCTGGAGGAGTCCGAGGGCGAGGGTTGGGACGGCCGCAGGGGCAAGAATATCAAGAAGGACAAGGGCCCGGCCACGGGGGAGGGGGCTCCACCTCGGTGCCCAAGCGCAAATCTGTGCCCATCAATGCCGTGCAAGAGCTGCCTGATGCGAATGGCCCGAAACTTCCCACCACCGCTTTCAGCCAGTATGGGTCTAATCTGACAGAAGGAGGAGATATCTTCCCGGTCCTGGCCGAGATTCTTCATCCCTCCAAGACGCGGAAGGAACCATCTGGGGAGATGGTGGAATCTGGCGGTGATCAGCTCTCGCCTTCGCTGGTGTCCTTCCAAGATTCCCCGCAGGTGGGTGATGAATCTGTCAAAAGCCGCCCTTCTCTCTGGAAGGCGCAACATTTGTCCGAAGAGGATCGTGTGGAGGCTGGCATCGCCACCCCAGTGACTTGGGAGTCTGACCCGGTGGCATGCGCTCAAAGGAGAGAAGGAGCAAGGCCAACGCCGATCGCCCCTCGCTGGCGCTCAAGATGGTGGCCCAGTAGCTGAGCTTCACTGAAGAAGAGGAGCAGCCACTGGAAAGGGAGGGCGGGGAGGCGCGAAGAATCGAAGAAAAGGCGCTGGAAGGAGAACTGTTCGCGGAGGGACTCGTGGTGGCAGAACTAGCGGCTCCGATCGTCAGGGCGCCAAGGAGTAAGGCTTCGCCGGTGGCCGCGACAAGATCAAGCGCCCGTGGAGCAAGTTCTTTCGCGACCCCGATCTTGGAGAAGGCGATCCAACGCGCAAAAGACAAGACCCCAGGTACGTCCAAATCGGTTGAGAATTTCGCCATTCTGCAAGATATTCCCGATGCTTCTTTACTTGCGGTTGCGCGAGATAGCTGTGTTGTCTTTCCTTCTGCTGCGGGAAACCCTGCTCCCCTACTTTCCATGTTGCGGGCACGGGAACTGGCTCAGGCGGAGCTCGCTCTAGCAAGGGACAGAGCGGCGGAGGAAGCTCTTAAGAAGAAGGAGTCGGAGAAGCAGGACGATCAGGGCCAGGAGGCTCAGCAACCCAGCTCCACGCCCTCTCCTCCAGTAGGGTCTGGGGGGAGCCGGGCGAAGGGACTAAGACAAGTAAAGAAGAAGAAAATCCAGAAAAAAGCGCTGGTGACAGGGAGAAGGATTCTAACCCGCCAAGCATGGGGTCGTAAGGTGGTTGATCAATGAGGGCCCTTTTCTGGAACATTCACGGGTTCGGTGTTAGGGGACGCCGAACTTTGCTCAAGGATTATCTCCGGACACACAGAATCGACATCGTATGCCTGCAAGAGACTATCAAGCAGGAGTTCACAGATCAAGAGCTTTCGAGCCTAGAGATTGGGGACAAGTTTGTGTGGTGTTGGCTTCCATCTAATGGACATTCAGGGGGAATGCTCCTAGGCTTCCGTGACAGCTGTTTCGATGTGGGTGCCACGACAGGGGTAGATTTTTCATCTGCAACGATGTTATCTGTCGCGCGGACCGGCTGCGGTGTAGAGTTATGGGTATCTACGGCCCTGCCGATCACTCTCGCTCGGCGGAGTTCTTACAGGAGATCTCCAATAAGGTGAACAGCGCGGATACCCCCATCATCATGGGTGGGGATTTCAACCTCATCAGGGCGGCTAATGACAAGAACAATGACAGGATTAATTGGACCAGAATGGACTTGTTCAATGAGCATATCGCAGGTTGGGACCTGCGAGAGATTCCGCGCACAGGGGCGCGCTTCACGTGGACCAACAAACAGCTTAATCCAGTCAGGTGTGTGCTTGATCGAGTCTTCATATCCCCTGAGTTGGAGCTGCACTTCCCGCTCTGTGCAGTTGCGGCTGAGACTAGCCTGGGTTCGGACCATACCCCGCTTATCTTTGACTCTGGTGAAGGGAACCCACCTAAGAGCAACTGATTCTTCTTTGAGTCGAGTTGGCTTGAATCTCATGGCTTTCAGGCGGCCCTGGAAACAGTCTGGCTCTCCCTTGCCAACAGGGTGGGAGGGAGAGACATCGTTGATTGGTGGAGTTTTATGAGCACGGATCTGCGACAATACCTCAGAGGCTGGAATGCAAATAAAGGCAAAGAGACCAGACAGATCAAGCAAAACCTGCTGACTCAAATCAAGAGCTTGGATGACAAAGCTGATACGGTGGGTATTGATGAAGAGGAGTGGGCGTTCCGCTACCATCTGGAGGATCAGCTGCTGGAGGTTTTTCGTGCGGAAGAGGAGTACTGGACGCAAAGGGGTCGGGTTCGCTGGGTCCTGCAAGGGGACGCCAACACCAAATATTTCCATGCGATGGCAAATGGGCGCCGCAGGAAGTGTTGCATTTCCTCCCTGGTGTCGGATCAAGGGGTGATCACAGACAAAAGGCTCATACAACAACATATCTATGAGTTCTACCGTATGCTCCTCGGGTCGGAGGAGGCCAGGGTGTGCGGGCTTCTCCCCAATGCTTGGGGACCAACCGCTAGAGTGTCCCAAGAAGAGAATGAGATTTTGATGCGCACCTTTACGGAGAAAGAGTTGGAAACTATCGTCATGGACATGAAATCGGATACTGCTCCAGGCCTGGATGGGTTTCCGGTGTTCTTCTTCAAGAAGTTCTGGGGCCTTGTCAAGATGGGAGTGCTTCATATTCTCAACGACTTCATCCTTGGCAGGATTGACATTGCGAGACTCAATTTCGGGATTCTCTCGCTCATCCCAAAGGTCCCTGGGGCGGACAGAATCACGCAGTTTCGCCCTATTGCTTTGATCAACGTGATCTTCAAGATCATATCCAAAGCCTTCGCAACCAAGCTTGATCCTATCACGCACCGCATCATTAGCCCAAACCAAACTGCGTTTATTAAGGGCAGATTCATCCTTGACGGGATCTTGGCCCTTCATGAGATTGTCCACGAGGTGAAAGCTAGGAAACAAGGGTGCATCTTGTTAAAGCTGGACTTTGAGAAAGCCTATGACCGTGTCAACTGGACCTTTTTGTTTGAGGTCCTTAGGGCGAAGGGCTTCGACGCGGGGGTCGTCCACCGCATCTCGCAACTTGTCATGGGGGGACAAACTGTGATTGCTATCAATGGAGAAGTGGGCCCATTCTTCAGAAACAAGAGAGGGGTCAGACAAGGGGATCCCCTCTCCCCCCTGCTCTTTAACTTCATGGCAGAGGCGCTGTCCAAGATTCTCTCCTACGCGGCTGCGGCTGGACACATTGCGGGAGTGGTTCCTCACTTGATCCCCGGGGGGATTACACACTTACAATACGCGGACGATACTCTCATAATGATCCAAGATGATGACACTCAAATTGCAAACTTAAAGTTCCTCCTCATGTGCTTTGAGGATATGTCAGGTCTTAAGATTAACTATCACAAATCTGAGGTGGTGGTCATGGGGACCACAACTACCCGGAAGCAGCAGATTGCCGATAGGCTCAACTGTAAACTCGGCTCCTTCCCCTTCATCTACTTGGGCCTCCCCATCTCCGACCGAAAGCTTACCATGGAGCAATGGCTTTTCTTGGTCCGCAAGCTGGCTGGCCGGGTTGAGCCTTGGTGGGGAAAGTTTATGTCGTCGGGAGGGCGGCTCATCCTTTCCAACTCCTGCCTAGCCAGCTTGCCCCAGTTTGCGATGGGTCTATTCCTGCTTCAAGATGGTATCCATGCAAAGTTCGACTCGCACCGGGCCAGATTCTATTGGGAAGGCACGGGTCCGAAGAGGCGCTATCATCTGGTCAATTGGCCTACTGTGTGCCGACCCAAGGAGTGTGGAGGCTTGGGGCTCCTTAACTCCAAAAAGATGAATTTGGCTCTGATGATTAAGTGGATTTGGAAGTTGTACCAGGTTGATAACCCTATCTGGGCGCAGATCATCAGAGCAAAGTACAACTCCGCCAACAACATCTTCGAGGGAACGGGACAATGGGGCTCCCAGTTCTGGCTTAGTCTCCACAAGATCAAACACCTCTTCAAGCTTGGGGCCAAGTTTGAGATTCGTGATGGAAGGCGCACCCAATTTTGGATGGACAAATGGATAGGGCAAGGGGCCCTCAAGGATAGATTTCCAGAGATGTTCAACATCGCTAATTCGCAGATGAGCACGGTGGCTCAGGTGTGTGGTCCGAGGGGCACTCTGTCCTTCCGCAGATCGCTTGATCCACAGAATTTGGAGGCCTGGCAGCAACTGAGAGCCATCATTGAGCAAACCTCCCTCTCCCAGGGTCAGGACAGGGTATCCTGGTCCTTGGAACCTTCAGGATGTTTTTCCGTCAGATCCATGTACCTGAAATTGGCCCAGGGAGCCTCCATTGCCCATTTCCGGGATGTTTGGGCGGCTCGCCTCCCTCTTAAGATCAAGATTTTCTCGTGGCAGCTAGTCCTCGACAAGTTGCTCACCTGCATCAACATTGCCACTCGGCAGGGGCCAGGCAACGGTTGTTGCAAACTCTATGGCAGACCGGAAGACGCGGCACATATCTTCTTTTCGTGCTCCCCGGCGATTTTCGCTTGGAGCGTTGCTCGCCAGCTGTTGGGTTGCAGTTGGTGCCCAGCCAATTTTAGCCAATTTTTCCCAACTATACGCTATCATCTCTAGTCTTTCGGGTAGATTTAGAAGATGGGTGTGGCTGCTTTTCATTGCGCAATCCTGGGCCCTCTGGCTCTTTAGAAATAAGATGACCATTGAATCAAAATTTATGAACCACCCCGCTAACATCATCTTTAAAACTATGTTGTTTCTCCAGATGTGGATGCCCCTGGCAAATCCACTGGACCGGCCGTGGATCGAGCACGCGATCGCCGAGCTCAAGCTTCTTCACGCCGCCTCCAATCCAAGAAGGCCTGATCAAGACGCCTGAATGACCCTGGAGTTGCAGTTGGTGTTTGTGCCGTGCTCTGCGTAGGCTGTTGTTTCGCTCGGACTTGTTCTTTTGGCCAAGCTGTTGTGCCGCAGCATGTATCTCTTAACTTGTTGTGTTGAACCTGAGGGCTTTATTAATTTAAAGTCAGGCAGTCCATGCCTTTTATCTAAAAAAAAATATGTATACATACATGTATTTATGAACAGGCTAAAATACCTTACATTAGTAACGGATGAAGTAATGAAGAAAGGAGAGTAATACAACAACTAAAAGTGTCTCACTACAATATTGCCCTACTCTGGCGGCATCAAATTAGTCATACGCTTCTCGCCAGCTCAAACCTAAATATTTGCCTCATGCCTAATCTTCCCTAGAATCACTGATGGAGCGTGCTTGTTTTTGAAGACCTTGTCATTGCGCTCAGTCTAAATTTGACACAAATCGAGGAGAATGAAGGAAGCCAAGTCTTTGGCTTTTTCATGGTACACCACCAAGAGGAGATAGATTGCGTGAGCCAAGCTTCAAGGTCGACAAGTGGAGTCCGAGTCAATCCTCGATTAAGAACCAAAGTTGTGTGTTATATATCTACAATGAAGAAAGATGTGTTTCACTGATTCTGGTGCACGCTTGCAAAAGGCGCAAACACCCCAATTCGTCCAACCCCTCCCCTCGAGACGGTCGGCGATCCAAAGCCTATTTTGAATGGCTAGCCAAGCGAAGAGCTTGATTTTCAAGGAACCCCAAAATTTCCAAAGCGAGGAGCTTATAGGTGAGAAGGTACTCCATAGAAGTGAGTCTTGTATTGTATGCGGTTTAAGCAGAATATTTTCCATTTTCGGTTAGTTTCAAGTGATATAATCCACCACTCAGTCTTGAAGGTTAAATTGCCCACGTCAATCCTAATGCGTAACATATTGGTGGATGTGGTCAACGTTCATGTTGATCTTGGAGATCCATCCTTCATTATTTGGAGTTTGTTTAACATTCCATCTTCCGCTTCCCAGGATCTTGTAGATAAGAGGAGCAATATCTTTTGACTTTCTGCCATTGAGCCTCCCAAAAGGGAGTTCTTTCTCCATTTCCTAACTAAGTTGTAGGGCAGTATAAAAGAGCTCCATGTCCATATCATTGTAAGGGTTTCCCAAACCAACACAAATCTTTGTCGAATCCTTTCACTCAAGCCATGGCCATCTCAACCGAAGGACTCTAGTAAAGAAATCCATGGACACTCAAACCACCAACATCTGTTGGTGGCTGCCCACAAAAAAGCCCTCTCAATCTTCTTAATGCAATGCAAGGTGTTAGGAGAGACCATAAGCTATGTCAAGTGGTTAATTTTTATTGTAGTACCGACGACTCTTTATTGATTATTTGAAACATTCAAGGGAATACATAAACCATTTGGAGGTCGAAGAAGGCAGAGCCTACGACCACACTCTAAAGACACGGAACTACAAGCTAGTCGGTGAGCTTCCCCGTTGGAGCTCATTGATTCATGCCTAAAAACCAATGAGGTGAAGGAGATGGACGTTTCCTTGATCTCACGGATAACAGCACCATAGCAACCAAAGTACGGATTATGGAGGTTCTTGATCACTTCAAAGAAGTCGATCGCCACACAGATATTTTGGAGGTCGTTGACGTCCTGCGCCAATGCTAGAGCCTCACGACACGCCATTGCTTCGAGCGTAGCTGGACCGTAGGATCCCTGTAGAGTGAGAGCTGAAGCTCCCAAGAATTCACCTCCCTCCTTCTACAGACTACCGCAAGCGATCCTTGCTCCCCAGACCGCGCCACCATGGTATCTGTATTGAGTTTGGCATAACCAGCCGGTGGTACCCTCCACTTGGGAGAAGTTGATCCCCGGGATCCTCGTCCCTGCCCCTTCGTCGAGGCCAGAGCCTATGCTAGATCTTCTGGCGAACAGAAAGGTGGACAAGGGACGTTGTTGGTCACCATCAAGTATAAGCCGTCGCTGAGCAAACCATATAGCCCAGGGGGCTACCCCCATTTCAACAAACGATGCATGGTCAAGTGTCTCGATCATGGAGAAGATCCATTGTTTCTCCGACGGTTCCTCAGTCATACACATATGCTGAGTAATCTCTTCGTTTACTAGAGCCTTAACACATTTTGACATTGTGCAATCAATCAAAGAATGCCTCCATGAGTCTGCTGCCCCACAAATTGAGCAACACCTTGAGTATGCCATATTACGGTGATGACGAACATCACCAGTTGGTAGAGATTGTTGAGCAAGCCGTCATAGGAACAATTTCAGTTTAGAGGGCACTTGCACCTTCCACATTTTATGCCACAATTTCTCTTCTGCTGCAGTATTTGATCCAACTGGCATTTCCTCTAGCCAGTCTTAACGTATTTTTTTTGTGGTAACAATCAATCGGTAGATTGATGAGGATACTCGAGCCCTCGTACTGCCATGCCCAAGTATCCTGATATCTCCTAGTTGTTTTGCATATGTGTTCAATGTCCATAGGCAAGAACCATTCCTCTAGCGGAATTGCTTCACACACGATAATTTCTGTACGATATTCGTCCGATGCTTCTTCCCAGCGCTACCTTCTTTTGTTTGGAACTAACCATAGCGCTAATCAATCCTCTACTGAGTGCGCCGTCACCTTCCCAAGCCCCAGATTAAGCAGAAAAGTTGTTTGGTTAATTAACGGAAAATCGGCCGCGTTTAGGGGACGTCGCTCCCCAGTCGTCGAGCACCTTGTGTGCGTGGAGGTGGTGCGGATTTGACGCCGCGTTCTGGAACGCGCAGGCGAAGCGGCGGCGGCGGGACGACCGGCGAGAGTGCCAGCAACGACGATGGTGCCGACTCTCAGAAGAGATCAGTCGTCTAAGCGGCCGGAAAATCCAGCGGCGGTGGAGAGGTGGGAGGCGTGGGAGGGAAGGAGCGACGAGAAAAAGCCGCGAACCAATGATTTATGGGAATAGTCGCCGACATGTGGGATCCCGCCTCGTTTTTCGATGCGTCCGACGTCTCCGGTGCGTCCCTGTGGGACGGGGACGGCCTCGGGGCGCCGGACAAAGAGCGGCTTTGGGGGACGCGGTTGGGAACGTTTTTTGTCCGGCGCACCCCAAATCCCTTTGGGGAACGCTTTGGGGGACGCGACTGGAGATGCTCTTGGAGCTTATTCAACATGTGCCCTAAAATAGGGTGGCACCAAAAAACCCTATTTTTGGACGCATGAGTGCTCCAGCAAATGCGGCCACGCCCAAAAAAAATTACAGCGTGACAAAACATAATTTAACACGCCTGGCAGTGCGGCGCAATTTCTATCCTATCACACATGCCTCAATCACCCGTAAAACTTCTCCGCCGCTCGTGACGGGGCGGCGGAGGCGGCCGGATTCGTGGAGGGCGGCGGAGGCGGAAGGAAGTGGCGGCGGTGCGCGGGCGGAAGGAGTGGGGGATCCTGAAATTTAGTGCGCCCTAGAAGAACGAAATGGCCGGGTCGCGATTCAGTTTTGGCCGCCAACCCGCACACCTACGGGTTTCCGAGCGGACCCGAGACGGAACTGGGAAAATTTAATACGGGTAAAGCGATTTAAGGGGTTTGATAAATGCCGCGGAAGCGCCGAAACCCGTTAGCACTTTTTTAGCGGAAGGATGACAGCACATTACCATTTGGCTGGGCTTGAATTTTGGGCAGGTAAGAAAAAATAGTCCAACAGTTGCCCGCGAGAAGCAAGCTCGCTGCTACAAAGGATCGTATGCGTATCGGACGGGAATTGTCGTGTGTGTAGCAGCGCTCTTCCTCTAGAGCCGTAAGATTCCATGTCATAGAGTTAGTGGAGATGAAATCACTCAACATCGGGATCCACTTTTTTGCATGCCAGCAACCAAAGCATGTGATCACGAGGAATCCGACAGTCATTCCACGTGTTGGTTGTCTCTCCCGTCCCGATGCGCCTAATGAACCCTTGTTTCATGGCATCACGTCCCTATCGGACGGGAATTGTCGTGTGTGTAGCAGCGCTCTTCCTCTAGAGCCGTAAGATTCCATGTCATAGAGTTAGTGGAGATGAAATCACTCAACATCGGGATCCATTTTTTTGCATGCCAGCAACCAAAGCATGTGATCACGAGGAATCCGACAGTCATTCCACGTGTTGGTTGTCTCTCCCGTCCCGATGCGCCTAATGAACCCTTGTTTCATGGCATCACGTCCCTCAAGTAGAGAGGGCCACACTTGCAAGGGGTGAGCGCCAACCGAAGCTTCGAGGAGATTCGTCAAAGGATGGTAAACAGCCTTGAGTATTCTTGCGCTCAGTGATTCAGATTCTGCAAGAGGCGCCAAGCATGACGCACGCACCAGGAGAGCAATATTGAAAATTTCTATGTCTCAGAAACCCAAACCACACAAGTACCAGACGCCTTTTCTCGCACGCCTCGTTGAGAGTCGCTTTCCCAGCTCCGCTTCCGCCCCTCTCCTTCTCCCTTTCCGGCGGCGTTGCCGGCCGGCGAGAGGATGGAGTAGGTGGTTGGCTCCCTGTATATAGTAGTCTAGGTTTTCGTTGTTTTACCCTTGTGGAGTCTGGCGTGATGCCGAAGGGGAGATGGTCGCTGGAGCATGCGAGCTGCATCTGGTGCCTGGTCGTGCTGCTTCTACTTTCCATGGCGCTCCGGAGGTCGGAGCCGGAGATGGGAGTGGAGATGCTGCGGCCCTCCCTCTAAATAAGCTCGTCCGAGCCTCAGATCTAGCCACGGTGGCATTCGTTCTGCTTCTCTGGAGTCACCATGGAGGTGAATCGGGAGATGGATTTAGAACTGCTGTTGTTGTGCTCGATTTTGGGGTTATGCAGGGAAGTTGTGTAGCTGCTCAATCTTGTTGTTCTTCCCCGGTGGCACTTCAACGGCAGCTTGCCGTCCTGCTGCCGACTCTTCTGGCCGAAAGGCGGCCGTGCGAAGATCCAACGCTGGCAGTTGTCCAGCGTCATCCATGTCTTTCCTCCCGGCAAGCATGCCAAATGGGAGGCAGTCTGAGCTTCAATGCGGCCTCTCATGGCGGCGTCGTCCCAAGTGGCGCAGTCCCCGGTGACGATGTTGCTAGCTGCATCTCGAAGCTCCTCGTCGGCGAATCCAAGCGGTGGTGCGGGACTCGATTGCGTTCTCCAAATTCTGTCCAGGGTCCTTTCTGTAAACTGTTGGGATGTGGTTGTAATTTTTATTTTTCAGTTGGTCCCTTTGTAATCTGTAAGTCACCGCTCAATATTAATGCAGCTATCTAGCCCTTTAGGGGCCTTTCTTTGTTCAAAAAAAAAAAAAAAAAGAAACCCAAACCCCCTGATCCTCACATGACAAATCTTCTTAATGCTATGCAAGGTGCTGGGAGAGACCATAAGCTATGTCAAGTGGTAAATGGAATGAGAAAGGACCGACTTGAAAAAGGAGGTGCAGAGTGTGACCATCTGTTCATTACAAAGCTCCCATTCCAAGTAGAATTTCTGGGCCACTTGTTTTCAAGATGTTGAAAGCCACAGAAATGGGAAATCGTCTGGTGAAACTGAAGGAACTAGTTACACATGTAAGATTTAGGGCAGGCGAGCAAGTAATGCCCCTATATGCACAAAGAATGCAGAGGGCACATAGTAAACATAGCATGCAAGTTCCAAGGCAGGAAAGCACGTAATGCCTAGCAAGTTTTTTTCTTTATCTTTATGCACAAACAAGCAAAGAATACCTGCACACTCATGCAGACACCAAAGAGTTGACAACTAGAAACAAGTCCACTGAATAAACTGAAGGATCGAGTTGTTATGAATCGCTAAAAAAAGACTCCTCCAATATATGAATCAGGAACTACCAGATTCTCTAATGATAGGACAATACCCTTATCAAACTGAAACAGAAACGAGTAAATCACAAAGAAAATTTGGCACCATGGCCCTAGACAACTAGTCGTGGTAAGCAAGCACGATGAACTGAGTTCAAACAGTTGACAAGTGTACTCTTTCGAAAATTGCTAGATCCCATCAACACTTCAACAAAACCTAACTACTTATAATATTTGTACTGTCCTGATCTTGCCTTCCGTTTCTTTACCAAGATCTATACCAGCCGCCTACCATGCCACATGAACTAAGGATGAAAAAGAAAAGATCGTTACAGAACATTTTCCCAACAACACTAGATCATCAATAGTTCTGTAACAGCATAGCAAAACCCCTCCAGTGGCTGATCAAATGCAGTTCTACACTCCATGGGGCAAAAGAATTTTGAGCCTGATCTGCATACAAGGGAGGACACAAATTCAATAATAGGCACACATTAACACAGCAAACCTAGTAAATGCAGATGTTACAGCAATTTAGAAATTGCAAACACAACGCTAGAAGAATAGAGAGAACACAAATCTAAATCTGTTTGCAGGGAAGAGAAATAAGCTACTCAAATAGAGATTCAGACAGGTTTGTTACATGCTTTCATTGCTCATGTAACCATTTTCTCTCATCACATTATCTACTTGGGCTAAGCACTGGACAAAGAGTGATAGGCATAAATCCCTAGTTTTGCGTCTGCCTGTCGCCTATCTCGCACAAGTACACACCTAGCAGCACTTAAGGCTAGGCAATCTGCCGTCACCTAGCGCATGGGCACACATCAGCACACACCTAGCAACGGTTTTATCATTAAATGGTGAAATACTTTCCAGTTGTATGATTGTATCCGATATCCCATATCTGATTTTCTAAACAGTAATATATATACATCCGAATTTGGACAAATCTCTGGCATCCTTTTTATGGTCGGAGGGAGTACAAATTATGTGTGATTAGAAAACTTGGATGATTTTAGGATTGATTGCTGTACCAAGGGTTTCAGTAAACTGTTTAGAGTTTCTTTAGGGGTGGTGAGGGTGCAGAAACAAGAACCTTGCTGGTTACAGTTTTCGCCCAGCAACCAGCCTAACCGAGTCCCCTTTTTTACTTTCTTTGGCCCTTGTATTCCAATTCTAGTAAGTTTTTTTAACTGTTTGGAATCTAACTGACAAGACATAGCACACATCCGAAACACCTTCAGCATCCTCGTTGTTGGCTGTACAGTAATTTTATTCACATGTGAACTAAGGCAATCTAAAGCCCTTCATGGAAAGCAAGACAGTAAAGAACAACTTCCAAATAGATTACAAGCTTGAACAACAGAAGTGAACAACCATGGCTGGCAACAATATCAGGGAAACCCCACAACAATCATCCAATCGGATGTTATTTGCATTTTGAAGGAAGACAGGATAAAACTAACCCTCTAGAAAACCATTCTCTATGTAGGACTATCAACTATAAAACATAGGATACGAAATGGAACTTCATGGATCATAGTTGTGTTGGCTAATGATGTACTATTGAATCAGATGTGCCAACTAAAGTCTTGTTCACTACAAATCAGTGAACGGATGTTGTTTGCATTTTGAAGGAGGACAGAATAAAACTGACCCTCTAGAAGATTATCAACTATAAAACATAGCATACAAAATGGATTCATGAACTCATAGGTCTGTGGTTTGCTATTGAAACAGATGTGGCCACTAAATTCGTGTTCACTACTACGAATCAATACTTCTATAGTAGTAACTAATAACAGCAGACCATAGTTAGCATGATCTAGGGAATCTGTGCAAGCATACCTTTCATAAGATATGGACAGCATCAAAAGATGACGAGCAGCGAGAAGAGCATGTAGACGAGCCAGCAGGCGTAGGCAATGAGCCCCCTGTGCTCGTCGCCGCTGGACGCGAGCTCCGCTAGCAGCCTGGTGCAGACCCTGGTTGACCAGAGCACGAAGGCCATGCCGACGCCGAAGATGAGGCCGCCGCCCCGCGGCAGGAAGAGCGAGACCGCGGAGAAGATGACCATGGGGAGCATGCAGTAGCCGACGAGGCTGACGCACCTGTAGAGGTCGAGGTCGCCGCGGCGGCCGCCGGAGAGCATGGAGAAGACGAAGTAGAGGAAGAGCGAGGCGACGGTGACCCAGCCGAGGACGATCCCGAAGTGGAACTTGCCGGCGAGGAGCTGGAAGAGGCCGAAGGAGAGGAGGAAGAGGAAGGGGCCGGAGAGGTCGGCGTCGGCGTGGAGGGAGGTGTCGGCGGAGCGGAGCGGGTGGAGGATGGAGAGCGTCTTCCGCCAGATCTGGCGCGTGTTGATGCCGAGCTCCTCGAGGAGCGGCGGCTCGTCCTCGAAGGAGGCGCCCGAGCCGCCGATGGGCCCGCCGGCGAAAAGGGGTGGGGTAGAGTTGGAGGGGGCGGGGCCGATGTCGAAGGACATGAAGGGGAGCGGGTTGGCGGCGGAGGAGGTGGAGGGGCGGGGCGGCGCGAAGGCGGGGGGTGGGGAGGCGCCGGTTCCGGGGATGGGGTGGCGGCGGTGCGTGGGGGAGGAGGAGTTGTTGAAGACCACCGGCGGCACGGGGAACTGCTTCGCCATGGCCGCGGCGACGGCGAGGGTTTCGAGATCTGAGTGGGGAGCTGGGAGATCGGGAGTTGGGTTTTGGGGTGTGCGAGGAAGAGGAAGATGGGAGGAATCGGGGGTGCCCAACTGCAAGATGAGGATTCCGTCCGGCCTTCCGGGTGACCAACGCAACCTTGTGTGCTTTTCCTTCGGTTTTCGGCGTCTTCTCTTATGGCTTGGAGCCTTGGACTGTGTTTTCTTTTTTTCTTTTTTTGCGTGCCTCGTGATTAAGCAAAGGGGATGCACGTTTGCTTCGGTGTCAAGGTTCTCATCTCTCTTCCATCTAGAAAAAAAAAAGGTTCTCATCTCTCGAACTCAAAAACAGGAAAGACTCAGGGAGAAGCCTTCCATCAAACTGCTTAATATCCTCCTCGAAACATGTTTTCATTTCGCTATATTAATATAGCAACCATATCGATACGAACTTCGAAACTTAAAAATACGGGAGCAACAACACAAATGCCCAAAAGAAAAAGAAATTAAGGCAAAGGCGAAGCACCGAGACAATGATGACTCTCAACCGTTGTGTCCTACGTCTATGGCCTAACACGCTCCAAGCACTCCAGGCGCCTCGTACCAAGCATCACCTTCAGAAAGGAAAATATCGTCCACATGGTGCGTGCTGCTACCCTGATCAGGCCGGTCCTAGGGTTTCCCCGGTACGTAAAGTCAGTGGACATGATATTCCCAAGACGCCTTTCAAGAAGGAATGGTGCCATGCGAAGGCGGCACCGTGTCGGGGCCAGGCAAGCTAACAAGGATTTCTCCCGCCCTCGTCCAAAAAAGCCCCTGGGACCCCGAAGGACCACCACTTAGCTTCGTCACCCACCATCATCCACCACCACCTAGCTTCGTCACCCACCAGCATGCGCCACCACGATCTTGTAGCCGCCATCATCAGGCGCTTCGCAACACTAGCCTGCAACCTAAACAATGAAGGCACATGACATAATCGAGGCAAGGAACAATAGCCTTGCAGCTACGCTGGAGGAACCCACTCCACCGCCGAGAGGCAGTCATTGGTCAAACATAGCAGCGGGAGCACACCAGACCCCATCAGGCCCGGCCGGCCCTACATGGGCCCGTGAGCTCCGGTAGCCCTGCTGCAATAGGCTGGCCGCATATCCGCCGTCCCGGGACCTCGACACGTCATCTCCTCCTCCACCAGGATGTCCAGCCGTCGAAGATCCCAGCCCGTCCGAGCCCATATCTAGGGCCGGGGCACACAGGCCATGGACGTTGGTGCAAGATCCACTGCAACCGCGCCATTTCTTCTTACCGTTGTGGAATCTAAAGATATTTGTTTGAAGTATCTATTTGGTCTAGTTGGTTATTAGTGAACATTCGTTTCTTTACTCAGCTAAGATAGTTCTTTCCTTTGTAGCTTCATGTGCTTCCACTTTGGGATGGTATCTTCCTTGCCCTATCCCTAAGTTGCAGTTGGGTGATCCTGAGCTCAGACTACATGGAAGATCGAGGCAACGTTGTGTATGAGGAATGTTGTCAATTGACTAGGGATTTCACTCGTATTATATG